>NW_023416335.1:101209470-101382905 GCF_014108235.1 Myotis myotis
TAGCCTCAGAGGCCAACCCCAGAACACTGCCACCCAGAGGCTGACCCACAAACTGACTCTTTGCTAAACACAAAATAAGGCAGTCTGGGAAACAAATGCGGCTTGCTTTAAAATAAGGACTGTGGTTTACAACACAGAGGAACAGTGTATCGCAGGGAAACTCAACACTCTCCTGAATACCTGGCAGGTCTAAAGCGAGCCACACTGAAGAATAGAAGAACCGAAGGACCTTCACTACTGCAATATTTTTTTTTCTTTTTTCACCTTTTAACTAAGAAACCAATTTTTTTTCTTTTTTTTTCTTTTCTTCTGCTTTTTTTTTCTTTTTTTTTTCTTCTTTTTTCCATCACCTGATTTTACCCTTTTAATTACTACCTTCTTATTTTTAACCAGTATTATTACTGCTACCATTTTACCATTTTTTTTTAAAGTGCCATTTTATTTTCTCTTTATTTTATTTTGGGATTAGTGTTCTCCATTCTATTTTCATCGTTATATTATTGGTTGTTTCTAGTTTGCATTCATCTCCAGGGAGCTGTTGCTGGAATTTGTTGGGATTAATGGCTGTTCTATAGGAGTATTCTCCTCATATAAAAAAGTCTCTTCCCCTCTTCCACTTCATTCTCTCTTTTCGCTCTTTTTTTTTTTCTTTTCTTTTCTCGCTTTTATTTCCCCCCTCCTTTTTCCCAATTTCATTTTTGCACTCCTTTTTTTGGTCCCTAATTTTCTTTTCTTTTTTCTCTTTTCTCTTTTTCTCTTCCTTCTTCCTTATCCCCTAATTCTCTTAATTCAGGTGGTCACCTTTATTTGGGGTTATTCATATCGTGAATATATTTGTGTATAGTGCCTGGTACGTGGTGCCTTGTTGTGTTGTATTTTGTGCCTTTAAATCAACGCAGCAGATCCAAGCAACAGCAACCTCCTGAGCACCACACCCTCTGCTAAGGAACAGCAGCTGTACGTGAAGCCTCCCCCCACCAGCCAGAAGAGCCACCACAGCTGTGAACAGCACCCACCAGAGGAGCTGCTGCCAACTGAAGAGCAGCTGCTACCGCAACCACCCGAAGAGCAACCACAGACCAAGGAGTCACTGCCACCAAGGGAGCAGCCACTGAACGACTCAACGTCTAGATATGTCAGCGAGATCAAACATGGGTAGACAAAGAAACCCCCAAAGAAAAGAGAAGGAGGACTCTCCAGAAAAGCAGCTAAGTAATACAGAGGCATGCAACATGACAGAAAAAGAATTCAGAATAAGGGTCCTAGAGTGCATAAACCGGATGGAGGAAAAAATCGACAACCTCTGCAAGAAGCTAGAAGAAACAGATGAAAAAATCAACAACTTAAGTAAGACCCAAGAGAAATGAAGAGTGATATAGCTGCAATGAAAAACTCCATTGAAAGTATCAACAGTAGACTAGGAGAAGCGGAGGACCGAATTAGTGATTTAGAAGACAAGGAAGCAAAACACACCCAAAACGTACTGCAATTGGAGAAAAAAATGAAAAGACAGGAGGAGAGCCTAAGGGAGCTTTGGGACAACATGAAACGAAACAACATACGAATAATAGGGGTACCAGAACAACAGAAGGATGAACAAGGATTAGAAAACCTATTAGAAGAAATAATATCAGAAAACTTCCCTGAGGTGGGGAAGAAAAAAGTCACACAAGCCCAGAGAGTCCCAAACAAGTTGAACCCAAAAAGACCCACACTAAGACACATCATAATACCATGGCAAATGTTCAGGACAAAGAGAGAATCTTACAGGCTGCAAGAGAGAGACGGAAAGTTACATACAAGGGATCTCCCATTAGATTGTCAAATGATTTCTCAACAGAAACATATCAGGCCAGAAAAGAATGGACGGAAATTTACAAAGTGATGCAAAGCAAAGGACTAAATCCAAGAATACTCTATCCAGCAAGGCTATCATTCAAACTTGAAGGGGAAATAAGAAGTTTGACAGACAAAAAAAGGCTAAGGGAGTTTATCACCACCAAGCCAGCAATGCAAGGAATGCTAAAGGGACTGGTATAAAAATAAGACATAAAAAGCTCAGAAAGAAAACAGCCACACAAAAACAGAAATGCCTACAAACAATTACCTTTCAATAATATCTTTAAACGTAAACGGACTAAATGCTCCAAACAAAAGACATCGAGTGGCTGAATGGATAAAAAAACATGACCCATACATCTGCTGTCTACAAGAAACCCACCTCATTAGAAGGGACTCACACAGACTGAAAGTGAAAGGATGGAAAAATATCTTTCAGGCAAATGGAAAGGAAAAGAAAGCTGGGGTAGCAATACTTATATCGGACAAAATAGACCTCAAAGTGAAGGCCATAACAAGAGATAAGGAAGGCCACTTCATAATACTAAAGGGATCAATACAACAAGAAGATATAACCCTGGTAAACATATATGCACCCAATGCAGGAGCACCCAAATTCATAAAAAAACTCCTGGAAGATATCAAAGGAGAGATCGACAACAATACAATCATAGTAGGGGACTTTAATACACCACTAACAGCACTGGATAAGTCCTATAGACAAACAATCAGCAAAGATACAGCAATCCTAAATGACTCACTAGATCAGATGGACTTAATAGACATCTTCAGAACACTTCACCCCAAAGCCAGGGAATATATGTTCTTCTCAAGTGCTCATGGGACATATTCAAAAATAGACCATATATTGGGTCACAAGCAAAGTATCCCCAAATTCAAGAAAATTGAAATAATAAAAAGCGTCTTCGCAGACCACGATGGCATAATATTAGAAATAAACTACAATAAAAACAACCCAAAATACTCAAACACCTGGAAGCTGAATAGCATGCTATTAAATATTGATTGGGTTACCAATGAAATCAAAGAAGAAATTCGAAACATCCTGGAAACTAATGACAATGAAAACACAACAATCCAAAACCTATGGGACACAATGAAAGCAGTCCTGAGAGGGAAGTTTATAGCTCTACAGGCCTATCTCAAAAAACAAGAAAAAATGGTAGTAAATCATCTAACTCTACAACTCAAAGAATTAGAAAGAGAGCAACAAGAAAACCCCAGAGTGAGCAGAAGGAAGGAGATAATAAAGATTAGAGCAGAAATAAATGACATAGAGACCAAAAAAACAATACAGAAAATCAATGAAACCAAGAGCTGGTTCTTTGAAAGGATAAACAAGATTGACAAACCTCTAGCCAGACTCACCAAGAAGCAAAGAGAGAGGACCCAAATAAACAAAATCAGAAACGATAGAGGTGAAATAACAACAGACCCCACAGAAATACAAATGATTGTTAAAAAATACTATGGACAGCTCTACTCCAACAAAATAGACAACCTGGAGGAAATGGACAAATTCCTAGAAAAATACAACATTCCAAAACTCAATCAGGAAGAATCTAAAAATCTCAACAGGCCAATAACTCTGGAAGAAATTGAAGCAGTCATCAAAAAGCTTCCATCAAACAAAAGCCCAGGACCAGACGGCTTCACAGGGGAGTTTTACCAAACATTCAAGGAAGAACTAAAACCTATCCTCCTCAGACTACTACAAAAAATTCAAGAGGAAGGAACACTTCCAAGCTCATTCTATGAAGCCAGCATCACCCTAATACAAAAACCAGGTAAAGACAACACAATGAAAGAGAATTACAGGCCAATATCCCTCATGAACATAGATGCCAAAATCCTCAACAAAATCTTAGCAAATCGGATCCAGCAGTACATCAGAAAGATCATACACCATGACCAAGTAGGATTTATCCCAGGGATGCAAGGATGGTACAATATCCGCAAATCAATAAACGTGATACATCACATAAACAAATTGAAAGAAAAAAACCACATGGTCATATCAATTGATGCAGAAAAAGCATTCGACAAAATTCCACACCCATTTTTGAGAAAAGCTCTCAGCAAGGTGGGAGTAGAAGGATCATACCTCAACATAATAAAAGCCATATATGACAGGCCCACAGCCAACATCATACTCAATGGACAAAAACTAACACCATTTCCCCTAAGAACAGGAACAAGACAGGGATGCCCCCTCTCACCACTCCTGTTCAACATAGTACTGGAAGTGTTAGCCATTGCAATTCGGCAAGAAGAAGAAATAAAAGGCATCCAAATTGGAAAAGAGGAAGTAAAATTGTCCTTATTTGCAGACGACATGATATTATACATACAAAACCCTAGAGACTCCATCAAAAAGCTACTGGACTTAATACATGAATTTGGCAATGTAGCAGGATACAAAATTAACCCCAAGAAATCCGAGGCATTTCTATACACCAATAGTGAACTTTCAGAAAGAGAGATTATAAAAACAATCCCGTTTACCATCGCACCAAAAAAATTAAGCTACCTAGGAATAAACTTAACTAAAGAGGTAAAAGACCTCTACTCAGAAAACTACAGGACGTTGAAAAAAGATATAGAGGAAGACATAAACAGATGGAAGAACATACCGTGTTCATGGATTGGTAGAATCAACATCATTAAAATGTCCATACTACCCAAAGCAATCTATAAATTCAACGCACTTCCCATTAAAATACCAACGGCATACTTCAGAGATCTAGAACGAACTCTCCAAAAATTCATCTGGAATAAAAAAAGACCCCGAATAGCTGCAGCAATCCTGAAAAAGACCAAAGTAGGTGGGATCTCAATACCAGATATCAAGATGTATTACAAAGCCACTGTTCTCAAAACTGCCTGGTACTGGCACAAGAATAGGCATATAGATCAATGGAATAGAATAGACAGCCCAGAAATCGGCCCGAACCAATATGCTCAATTAATATTTGACAAAGGAGGCAAGAACATACAATGGAGCCAAGATAGTCTCTTCAATAAATGGTGTTGGGAAAATTGGACAGATATATGCAAGAAAATGAAACTAGACCACCAACTTACACCATACACAAAAATAAACTCAAAATGGATAAAGGACTTAAATGTACGACAGGAAACCATCAAAATTCTAGAAGAATCCAAAGGCAACAAAATCTCAGACATATGCCGAAGCAATTTCTTCACTGATACAGTTCCTAGGGCACTTGAAACGAAAGAGAAAATGAACAAATAGGACTACATCAAAATAAAAAGCTTCTGCACAGCAAAAGAAACCATCAACAAAACAACGAGAAAACCCACTGTGTGGGAAAACATATTTGCCAATGTCATATCTGATAAGGGCCTAATCTCCAAAATTTATAGGGAACTCATACAACTTAACAAAAGGAAGATAAACAATCCAATCAAAAAATGGGCAAAGGACCTAAATAGACACCTTTCAAAAGAGGACATTCAGAAAGCCAAGAGACATATGAAAACATGCTCAAAGTCACTAATCATCCGAGAGATGCAAATCAAAACAACAATGAGGTACCATCTCACACCTGTCAGACTGGCTATCATCAACAAATCAACAAATGACAAGTGCTGGAGAGGATGTGGAGAAAAAGGAACACTTGTGCACTGCTGGTGGGAATGCAGACTGGTGCAGCCACTATGGAAGACAGTATGGAGTTTCCTTAAAAAACTGAAAATGGAACTCCCATTTGACCCTGTGATCCCACTTCTAGGAATATATCCCAAGAAACCAGAAACACCAATCAGAAAGGATATATGCACCCCTATGTTCATAGCAGCACAATTCACCATAGCTAAGATCTGGAAACAGCCTAAGTGCCCATCAGTAGATGAATGGATTAGAAAACTCTGGTACATCTACACGATGGAATACTATGCTGCTCTAAAAAGGAAGGAACTCTTACCATTTGCAACGTCATGGATGGAACTGGAGAGCATTATGCTAAGTGAAATAAGCCAGTCAATGAAGGAAAAATACCACATGATCTCACTCATTCATGAATAATAGAGACCATTATAAACTTTTGAACAATAATAGATACAGAGGCAGAGCTGCCTCAAACAGATTGTCAAACTGCAGCGGGAAGGCCGGGGAGGGTTGCGGGGCAGAAGGTAGGGGGGTAAGAGATCAACTAAAGGACTTGTATGCATGCATATAAGCATAACCAGTGGACATAAGACATTGGGGGGTAGGGGAGGCTAGGGGACTGTCTAGGGCGGGGGGATAAAATGGACACATATGTAATACCCTTTGTAATACTTTAAGCAATAAAAAAAAATAAAATAAAATAAAAAAATAAAATAAATTAGAACAATAAAAAAAAATAAAAATAAAAATGTAGTAATTAAAAGGGTAAAATCAGGTGATGAAAAAAGAAAAAAAATGGTTTCTTAGTTAAAAGGTGAAAAAATAATAAAAAAATAATTAAAAATGTGCAGTAATGAAGGTGCTTCAGATCTTCTACTCTTCTTTTTGGCAAGCCAGGTATTCAGGAGAAAGTTGAATTTCCCTCCGATACACTGTTCCTCCATGTTGTAAGCCACAGTCCTGATTTTAAGGCAGGCCGTATTGGTTTCCCAGACAGCCTTTATCTGTGTTTGCAGAAGAGTCAGTTCATGGCTCTGCCTCTGGGTGGCAGTGTGTCTGGATTGACCTCTGAGGCTATAAGTCCTCTCTGACCAGGAGTTCTCTATTGTACCTGAAACTGGCTTGGGAAAGTCCTCCGCCCAGAGCTGGTTCCCCAGTCGACACTCCCCGCTCTGTTTCCCAGGCTCCCCCAAAACAACCTTCCCCTACAGTCTCTGCAAGTGACCCCAACTGGGTAATCCGATGCACTGGGTTCAACAATCAAACGCACAGATTTAAGAGGAAGTGTAAAAACAAGAGCCTGGGAAGCTGTGTGAACAGGGCTTCACCTTCCAGATCTGCGCGGAGTCTCTGTGCATGCTCTCTGGCCCCTGGCACCAAGTATCCAGCAGACTGGCAGATTCTGAGGCTGCCCATTTGCATCCAGTCCAAGTATGGGCTTATTTATAGCATTCCCTTCTGCCAGCAGCCCTGGGGGAGCCCTTCCACACTTGTGGGCCATGCTGGCCCCAATGGCCGCGGACTTTGTGGAGCGCAGATCCTCCCCCCCCCCCCCCCCCGCTTATTCCATTCTCCAACCTAAATTGCAAACCGCACCTTTGGGGGAAGTCTAACCTTTCTGTGGGGAGAAGCAGGGCTCCTCTGAGTTCACATAGTCTAGCTGCTTGAGAGACCTTGCTTCCGGGTTAGTAGCCAATCTCTGGATGCCGGTAACAGCCACTCGAGGTGGTGTGGTCTCCGTGGCTGAGCTGGCGCATTGGGAGAGGTTTCAGCCTCAATCTCTAACCGTTCCCTTTTTCTAGGAGTTCTCTGTCTTTCCTGGCTGCAGACTGTCTCTCAGCTGAGTCTCCTCTGCTTATTCGGGCTGTATGTTACCCGTTTCAGCTGCTCGCCCTTATCTGCTCCAGGACAAGGCACCGACATGTCCGTCTAAACCTCTGCCATTTTTCCTGTCTTTCGGTTTTTGTTTTCGATGCATGGCAGTTAACTGGGTAAATGCAAATCGATTCAATAATTCAATCAAAAGACCCAACTATAAGTTGTCTATAATAGACCCACCTTGGAACAAAAGACACACACAGGATGAGAGTGAAGGGATGAAAAAATTTTTTCCATTTGGAAAAGAAAAAACAGCTGGAGTAGAAATATTCATATTCGACAAAATAGACTTCAAAATGAATGCCATCACAAGAGACAACAAAAGTCACTACATAATACTAAAGGGATCGATCCAACAAGAGGATATAACCCTGGTAAACATATATGCACCCAACATAGGAACACCTAAGCATATAAAAAAACACTTCTTGAGGACTTTAAGGGAGAGATCAACAACAATACTGTCACAGTAGGGGAATTTAACACCCCACTGACTTCATTGGATAGATCTTTCAGGCAAAAAATTAACAATGAAACAGTGACTCTAAAGGACACACTGGATTGAGGAGGAAACTGGTCTTGCAAGGCATGTCAGGCCATAAAAACTGTGAACAATGCACTGCCCTGGGGGAGGGAATGAGGAGGGTCATTATCGCTGGCCCCAGGACAGATCATCGGATATGGCCTGGAGACCCCCAACACCTGGGGGCCTTCCTGTAAGCCCACAAAAGGAGGCAGAACCATATCTGCAAGACAAAGACCCCAGAAGGTTATAAAAAGTGAAGCCCTCTGCATGTTACTTCACTCTGATTTGGAAATTATTCCCGGAGTCCACTAGTGTTAATAAAAGGGTCCCTCCCTTTCTCTAGGAAGCGTGCTTGGTATTTCTTTGGTATTCTGCAACATTTGGTTCCCTGACCGTGAAGCTAACCGCATCTGGCTCTTGCCTCCAGTGAGTGGATGGGGTTTGGGGCCCAGGGGCGTGGGACAAGCCTCCAGAAGGTGCGCGCTGCTGATTTTAGCAGAATTGAACTGGGGGGGAACTCCAGGCACTCCAGGACCTCAGCCCAGGACCTGGCCAGCAACTGGAGAAAGTGGAAGAACATTTCTGGACCTGTCAACAGAATCGGTAGGGTGGGGGCCCCAGTCACCCTTGTCTGTCTCTTGCCACCGATCATCATGGAGTTGGGACAAAGTAAACCCACTGTTTTCAATTGCATGTTGGAAATTTTTGAAAAGGGTTTTATTGAGGACTATGGTATTAAAATGAACCCCAAAACACTGAGGAAATTCTGTGAATTAGATTGGCCAGCCTTTGGGGTTGGCTGGCCCCCAGGAGGCTCTTTAGATGTAGGACTGGTCAGGGTGGTCTGGAATGTAGTCACAACAGACCCTGGACACTCCAAGTGAGTGGAAGGGGGAGCTTGATCACTTCCTCGGAAGTCATAGGACTTCGTCAGGTAAATCAGGAATTAGGACTCCGGAGGTGAGTGAATTCAGATTCGATTAAGGAATTATGGGTTTACTCTTCTGTTTGTTTGTGTGTGGGACTAACCCAATTTGCTACCGAGAAGGGGGGCTGGACTCAGTCTTAACTCCTCCAGTAGGTTCTCACCGAGACGTTGGTCGAGAATTCTGTTCTGGGGCATGGGTGCTGGGGAGTTAGGCATTATCTGCTCAGCTCCAGTCTGGGCTAGTCTACTGAGAGAGTGTGAGTGTGGATGTTTGTCTGTCTTGGCATAATTATCTGCTGATTAACTGGTCTGTGTGAAAGCGAAAGCCACTTTGATTTTCTGTTTGCTCATCTGGTTAAAATGTTTGATTTACTGAAGTCTGAACCCATGATGGTCTGCAAAAGTCTCAAGTAGCACTATTGAGTTAGTTTTCTCAGAGATGTTTGCTCTCTATCACGGAGGGATAGTTGATAAAAATTTCTGTCTATGTTTGTGTACTAGGGGCTTTGGTTTGCTCTGTGATTTTGCTGTGTTAGGTTGAAATTTTGGAATTCTGGGGTAGACTTAAAGGTATTCAAGGCTTTTCTTGTCTCTTTTGGCTGGCTGGGACTTTCAGGGGCGGGGCTCACAGCTCCACAGGGCAGAGAGATTTTACCCACCCTGCCCCTGCCTGTGCTGGTTAAGGATCTTTTCTTTAAGGAGACCCTCCAGGCTTTTAGTAAATTTCCCTGCACCCTTGTCTGTCTCTTGCCACCGATCATCATGGGGTTGGGACAAAGTAAACCCACTGTTCTCAGTTGCATGTTGGAAAATTTTGAAAAGGGTTTTATTGAGAACTATGGTATTAAAATGAACCCCAAAACACTGAGGAAATTCTGTGAATTAGATTGGCCAGCCTTTGGGGTTGGCTGGCCCCCAGGAGGCTCTTTAGATGTAGGACTGGTCAGGGCGGTCTGGAATGTAGTCACGACAGACCCTGGACACCCAGATCAGTTCCCTTACATAGACGGCTGGTTAGGAATTGCTCAAACCTTGCTGCCTTGGGTCCGGTTCTGTTAGGTTTTAGTAGTAGGAGAAAAGAAACAGATCTCTCAGGATGGAACCCAACCCCTTGTACTGTCAGGATCCCCTGAGGAAGTCCCGCTAGTTTTACCATCTCCATGTTACCACAGGCAGCACCAAGTGCTTCCCCAGCTGGTCTGAAAGGTCCAGAAACATTGCCTGCTTCTGTTTCTCCTCAAACAGGCTCTCCAGAGCCAGTTGGGCAGTGCTTGCATTCAGCCGATCAAGGGCCCTGGCCACAACCAGCACGTCAGATGCCGCTAAGGTAGATTCGGGGTGCCAAAGTAGTTGGTGAAGATGGGACCTTGCAGGAGGGAGGGCCAGTCTATTATTATCAGCCCTTTATCACCAGTGACATCATGAATTGGAAACATCACACCCCAGCTTATTCTGAAAAACCTCAGGCCATGATAGACCTCCTAGAAACGATCTTCCAGACCCAGAAGCCCACCTGGGTGGACTGCAGGCAGCTCCTTTTCACGTTCCTTAACACTGAGGAGCGCATGAGAGTAGTAACAGAGGCTCGGAAGTGTCTCCAGACCCAGGCCCTGGCAGGAATATTAGATACAGACAGATGGACCAGGAAGGCCTTCCCAGGCGAGAAACCCAGTTGGAACCCAAACTCAGAATATGGAAGGACCTGGCTAGAAAGATATTGGCTGGCCTTCCTCCAGGGGATCAGGGCAAGAGCCAAGAAGCCCACCGACATGGCTAAAATCTCTGAGGTTTTCCAGAATCCTGATGAAAGTCCAGCAGCTTTCTATGAGAGCCTATGTGAGGCATACCCGATCTACACCCCTTTTAGACCTGAGGATCCAGAAAATCAAACCATGGTAAATGCCGTTTTTGTAGTCCAAGCCCAGCCTGACATCAGGAGAAAATTATAGAAACTGGAAGAGTTTGCAGGAAGAATGCTACTGAACTGTTAGAGATAGCTAACAAGGTTTTCATCAATCGAGACAGTGAAGTAAGGAAGGAGGAAGAAAAGAGAGTACAAAGAAGGGCCAATATAATAGCAGCAGCTTTTAGAGGCTCAGGCTCCCAGACAGATCAGCAAGGATACAGACCAAGGTGAAAAGGAAGAGTGAGCCTGGGACGAGACTAGTGTGCCTATTGTAAGGAAACAGGACACTGGAAGAATGAATGCCCCAAATGGGAAAGTCAAAAGACTGGGCCCCCTTTTCCGCCCAGTTGCTATCAACCAGAGCCACCTGAAGCAGATCTCATTGGGCTAGCAATGGCTGATTCCGACTAGGACAGACTGGGCTCACTTCAGCTAGGCCCGCACAAGCCCATGGTCAGAATGAAAACTGAGGGCCAGACTGGATTTTATGGTTGATACAGGAGCTGGCACTCAGTAGTCACTCAGAAAGTAGCACCTCTCTCAGGAAAGGAGGTCACCATTATTGGAGCTACTGGAGACCAGACCTGTAGACCATTCTGCTGCCCTCGCCAATGCCAATTTGGTGGTCATCAAGTAATTCATGAATTCCTGTACTTGCCAGACTGTCCAGTGCCTCTAATGGGTAGAGACCTTTCAGCCAAAATGGGGGCAGAAATCACTTTTGCTCCAGATGGCTCAGCACAGCTTCGCCTAGGTGAGGAGACCTCCCCAATGATCCCGTCCTTTGCAGTGCTGAGGGAGGAAGAATGGAGACTTTATGCCCCCCAGAAAAAAGCCTCACCATTAGAACCTGAATTAGAGAAGGAATTCCTGCTGGTCTGGGCAGAAGGGAATCCTCCAGGCCTGGCTAAGGACCACGCCCCGGTGCTAATGGAGTTAAAGCCTGGGGCACAGCCTGTTGAAATCTGCCAATATCCAATTCCAAGGGAAGCATGCCTAGGAATCCAGGTCCACTTAGATCGGCTGCTTCAGTGGGGACTTGTTAAATGATCAGTGGGGACTTGTTCAGCAGGTCTCCATGGAACACGCCTCTCTTGCTTATCAAAAAGCCTGGGACTAACGACTACCGCCCGGTGCAGGATCTACGGGCTGCTAATGAGTCTGTTATAACCCTACATTCATCACTGCTGAACCCCTACACTCTACTGGGACTCATCCCATCAGAGGAAGAATGGTTTACATGCCTAGATCTGAAAGATGCCTTTTTCTGTGTTCGATTAGAGCCTTCCAGTCAGCCTCTCTTCGCTTTCGAATGGGAAAACCCAACTACAGGGGCCAGACTGCCACAAGGGTTCAAGAACTCCCCTACTCTTTTTAAAAAAAATATATTTTATTGATTTTTTACAGGGAGGAGGGGAGAGGGATAGAGAGTTAGAAACATCAATGAGAGAGAAACATCGATCAGCTGCCTCTTGCACACCCCCCACTAGGGATGTGCCCACAATCAAGGTACATGCCCTTGACCAGAATCGAACCTGGGACCCTTGAGTCCTCAGGCCGAGGCTCTATCCACTGAGCCAAACCAGTCAGGGCTCCCCTACTCTTTTTAGTGGAGCACCAGCATCTGATCTAAGTTCCCAGGGTAGGACTTGGGGTGTGTTCTACTCCAGTATGTAGACAATCTCCTACTGGCCAGCTCCACACGAGCTCAGTGCTGGGAGGGAACATGAGCCCTTCTGAGACTACTAGCTGAAAGAGGTTATCGGGTGTCTAAGAAAAAGGCACAGATTTGTCAGAAAGAAGTCAAGTATCTAAGCTTCCGGATCACCCAAGGGAAACGAAGGCTAGGGACTGAAAGGAAGCAGGCAGTATGTGCTATCCCAGTCCCTAGCACCCGGCGGCAGATTTGGGAATTCCTGGGAGTGGCAGGATTCTGTCGAATTTGGATCCCAGGGTTTTCAGACCTGGCCAAGCCTCTCTATGAAGTTTTAAGAGGAGAAGAGACGGCACCCATAGACTGGGGTCCCGACCAGGAGAAAGCCTTTGTAACCATAAAGGCAAAGCTCACTGAGGCCCCGACACTAGGGCTACTAGATGTGATGTGAGACTTTAATCATTTTTTTCCTCAATTTATTGTATTATTATTTTAAATTAAATCTTTATTGTTCAGATTATTACAGTTGTTCCTCTTTTTCCCTCCATAGCTCTCCGCCACCCAGTTCCCACCCCACCCTCTGCCCTTACCCCTCCCACTGTCCTCATCCATAGGTGTACGATTTTTGTCCAGTCTCTTCCTGCACCCACACACACCTTTCCCCCCAAGAATTGTCAGTTGACTCCTTTTCTATGCCCCTGGTTCTATTATATTCACCAGTTACCCTGTTCATCAGATTTTTTATTCACTTGATTTTTAGGTTCACTTGTTGATAGATATGTATTTGCTGTTCATAATTTTTATCTTTACCTTTTTCTTCTTCCTCTTCTTAAAGAATACCTTTCAGCATTTCATATAATACTGGCTTGGTGGTGATGAATTCCTTTAGCTTTTTTTTTTTTAAATCTGTGAAGCTCTTTATCTGACCTTCAATTCTGAATGATAGCTTTGCTGGATAAAGTAATCTTGGTTGTAGGTTCTTGCTATTCATCACTTTGAATATTTCTTGCCACTCTCTTCTGGCCTGCATAGCTTCTGTTGAGAAATCAGCTAACAGTCGTATGGGTACTCCCTTGTAGGTAACTGACTGTCTTTCTCTTGCTGCTTTTAAGATTCTCTCTTTGTCTTTTGCCCTTGGCATTTTAATTATGATGTGTCTTGGTGTGGTCCTCTTTGGATTCCTTTTATTTGGGGTTCTCTGTGCATCCTGGGCTTGTAAGTCTATTTCTGTCACCAGGTAGAGGAAGTTTTCTGTCATTATTTCTTCAAATAGGTTTTCAATATCTTGCTCTCTCTCTTCTTCTGGCACCCCTATATTCAGATGTTGGTGCGCTTGAAGTTGCCCCAGAAGCTCCTTATACTATCTTCATATTTTTGGATTCTTTTTTCTTTTTGCTTTTCTGGTTGGGTATTTTTTGCTTCTTCATATTTCAAATCATTGACTTGATTCTTGCAATCCTCCTGTCTGCTGTTGGATCTCGGTATATTATTCTTTATTTTAGTCAGTGTATGTTTAATTTCTAGTTGGTCTTTTTTCATATCCTCCAGGGTCTCACTAAATTTATCTGCAGTTTCTAGAAAATTCTTGAAAAACCTTATAACCGTGATTTTGAACTCTATATCCAGTAGCTTGCTTTCCTCCATTTCTGTCATTTGTGACCTGCTTCTTGGACTTCACATTTTTTATCCTTCCCTGTGTTGGTAGAGTGGCTTTGTGTGCTAGGTGTCCTATAGGGCCCAGTGGCTCAGCCTCCCCAAGTACCTGAGGTGGACACTCTTGGTGCACCCCTTTGTGGGCTTTGTGCACAGTCTTGTTGTAGTTAAGCCTTGATTGTTGTAGGTATCACTGGGAGGAATTGACCTCCAGGCCAATTGGCTGTGAGAATAAGCTGTGTCTGCAGTGGGAGAACTTCTGTGCTGAAGACACCCTTCTGGGGCAAGACTTGCTTCAGTGGGGCTTTGGTGCTCACTGAGTCTGCCCCCTGAGTGTGTCCCTTATGGATCCGAGGAGCTGTAATTTGGATGGCCCCACTCTGACCACTGGGTACACTGGCTCTTGGATCTAAGGAGGTGCTAATTTAGCCTCTTCCTGAGGCTACCCAGCAGGAGCTATGGAGAGATCTGCAGATTCCTCTTCCTTGTTTGGGTTTTGGAGGTGCCCAGATGAGGCCCAGCTGTGAAGCAATGCACGCTGTTGTGGGGTCTTGGGCCTTCTCTTGGAAGTTCTGGGTCTGTCTGGCCCAGCTGCAGTTTGTTAGGTAATTTTCAGATTGCCAAGGGCCAGGGGATTCATATGCAAACGCCTCTGCCTCAACTTGGGTGGGACGGGGTCTCAGGGAATCAACAGGGTGGAGCAAACAGCTATGGTTGATCTTCAGCCCTTCCCTAAGAGGCCCCACGTCTCAGTGTCCTGGTAATCGCTGCAAGCACCTCTGAGAGAAAGCCGCCCTCGAGTTCCGAGTTCTGCCTGCTGCCAGACAGTCCAGTTTCTCCCCGTATGAGTCTGGGTCCCCAGAGACTTCCCAGAACTGGAGTTCAGAGCAGTCGGGGACTTGTGACTCCCTCCTGATTCAAAAAGACTGCCTTGTCCTCAGTTGCCAGCCCTTGCCGCGTGCGCCTCCGTACCTGTGCATTTTACTTCTGCACCTCCTCTGAGTCTCAGTGTGCTTTTCTCTTTCCTTCTAGTTGTAGAATTTCCACTCAGCCAGCCTTCCTATAGTTCTGGATGATGTCTGTTCTGTCTTTTAGTTGTATTTTTGAAGTGGTTGTGGGAGGCAGCAATTTCCAGTGTTTACCTATGCCGCCATCTTGGTTTCTCCGAGACTTTAATCTTTTTGTTCACAAGAACAGTGAGGTAGCCCTAGGAGTTCTAACCCAGGAGTTTGGACCCTGGCAAAGACCAGTAGTCTATCTCTCTAAGCGGATTGACCCAGTTGCCTCCGGGTGGCTTCCTTGCCTCAGGGCCCTTGCACCCACAGCATTATTAGTCAAGGAAGGGGATAAGCTTACCTTAGAACAAAACTTAAATGTTAAAGTACCTCATGCTGTTGTCACCCTGATGGAAGCAAGGGGGCAGCACTGGCTGACTCATGCTCGAATGACTCAGTATCAAGGGCTATTATGTGAGAATCTGCAGGTACAATTAGAATCAGTGAGAACACTTAATCCTGCCACCTTTCTACCCATCACTGAGGGGGCCCCTGAGCATGATTGCCTAGAAGTCCTAGAGGAGGTTTATTCCTGCTGGCCAGACCTGCAAAACATGGACTTGGTATTGTTCACAGATGGCAGCAGCTTCTTCGATGAAGGAAAAAGACGAGCCAGATATGCAGTGGTATCAAACTTTGAGACAATTGAAGCACAGACCCTGCATGAAGGATGGTCAGGGCAGAGGGCAGAACTTTGGGCCCTAGTAAGAGCCCTAAAACTCAGTAAGAATAAGTGTGCCAACATCTACACTGACTCGCTATGGCTTTGCTACCCTGCATGTCCATGGGACCATATATAAGGAAAGGGTACTCTTGACAGCAGGAGGAAAAGGAATAAAAAAATCAGAATGAGATTTTAAAGTTACCAGAAGCAGTCTGGGATCCCAAGGAAATAGCTGTCATCCAGTGCAAAGGTCACCAGAAAGGGAAAGACTCAGTGTCAGAAGGAAATCAGCATGCTGACACCACAGCCATGTTGGCTGCTAAAGAACAAGCAGCACTGGCATGGATCATGTTGGCCCTCGAATTACCTGAACCTCCAAAATACACTCCTCAGAGAAGTGGGCCCAGAAAGAAGGGGGCAAGAGAACAATGGAAGGCTGATGGATACTTCCAGATCATAGGGTCTGTGTCCCAGAACAGTTAGCCCATGAGGTAGTCCTCCAGCAGCATGAACTCACTCATTTAGGAAAGGCTGCCCTGGAAGCTTTGTTAGGCAGGTTCTACCTAATTGCCTGTCTACCCTCCTTGTGTGCCTCAATCTCTCAGCGTTGTCTCCTCTGTGCTCAGAACAATGCCAAACAGGGTCCCGTGGGATTGATAGAAATTCAGCGCTGTGGGCAAGCTCCTTTTGAGGACTTAGAAGTAGATTTTGCAGAAATAGGGCCTAGCAGAGGGAATAAATACCTGCTAGTCTTTGTTTACACCTTTTCAGGTTGGGTCGAGGCATATACCACTTGCACTGAAAAGGCGAGAGAAGTCACCAAGGCATTGCTGTAGGATATAATTCCACGGTATGGAATGCCTCTGACCATAGGGTCCGATAATGGCCCAGCCTTTGTAGCAGAAATAGTACAACAGATAGCCAAGGCTTTAGGAATTAAATGGAATTTACATACAGTTTACAGGCCTCAGAGTTCAGGGAAAGTGGAGGGCATGGCCGGACTCTAAAGCAGACTATGGCTAAGCTATGCCAAGAGACAACCTTACCCTGGACAGATATCTTGCCTCTTGTACTCCTGCAGGTACGCTGTTCCCCAAGGGCCAGGGTAAGTTTCTCTCTTTTTGAAATTCTATACGGTAGACCCCATCCCATAATTTGGCCAAAGGGAGATTTGGGGGAAATAGGGAACTTAGAAATCCAGAAACAACTACAAGGACTTGGAAAAACTGTCTCTGAGGTCCACAGGTGGGTTATTGACTGACTACCCATCTCTCTAGGAACAGTTGTACATCCTTATAAACCTGGAGACCAGGTTTGGGTAAAGGAATGGAAAAAGGATCCCCTCAAGCCTACATGGAAGGGACCCTATTCAGTCATATTAACCACTCCCACAGTTCTTAAGGTTGCAGGACTAAACACCTGGATCCACCACTCCAGGGTGAAGGCAGCCCACTAGCTGAGTGACATCCAGTCTGAGTGGAAGGTGTCCTTTGACCAGAAACACCCCCTGTGGATCACCTCAAGAAGACAACAGACCTGGCCGAGCAACCTGCTCCAAGGAATTCAGATAACACTCTGCTGAATTCTCCCTAACACTAATCTTTCTTTCTTATCTCCTCCTAATGTAACATGCTCTAGTATTTCTGTATAATCACTGGTTTTATCTAATAATTCTTATTTTGTCTTTTTATGAATGTCAGCAGGATCTGAGACTAGTACCAGGAGGAGAACCCATCTGCTCTTGCTGGGACACAGAAGCACCATAAAATTACTGCCCCCCACACAGCAAGGAAACAAAGGCCTTATCATAAATTGTTGGATTAAACCTTGTCATGTTATCCTTTGCTCTTTGCTTAGAAACTAGCTACCAAATATGCTAGACTGGGTAGTCCACGAGAAAACCCAATCAAGCCAGATTTTCATTAGCTATACTTATCAGCCTGTGGCATGTTACGACTCTACTACCAAATGTACGTGGGGAGGGGGCATTGTATTGGATAGGACCTATCACAGCCAATGTGCAGCTAACTAATGTTGCTTCTATTTGTTTCAGCAGTACGCAGGGCCAACATCCAACAGGTCACCTCCCAGATGAACTATGCAACTCTACCCCCAAGGCTGAAAACACCACTAACCCCTGGTGTCCCCTGCAGGAACATTCTATGCATGTGGGACCACTGCTTATCTCTGACTGCCTGAAACCAGAAGAACTTCCTACAAACCCCTCAGAGAGGAAGAAGAGGGATGCTAACCCCTTGGTCATCATCCCTTTCCAGCAGGAAGTAGCTAAGAGTGGTCGTCACCCCTGTTCAACATAACATCCCGTGGTCATTGCTCCACAAGGCTAAAAGAAGCTTGTGGGACAAGTGCAGGGGGATGAGGAGGAAACTGGTCTTGCAAGGCATGTTCAGGCCATAAAAACTGTGAACAATGCACTGCCCTGGGGGGGAGGGAAGGTAATTATCGCTGGCCCCAGGACAGATAATCGGATATGGCCTGGGGACCCCCAAAACCTGGGGGCCTTCCTGTAAGCCCATGAAAGAGGGCAGAACCATATCTACAAGACAAAGACCCCAGAAGGTTATAAAAAGTGAAGCTGCCCTGACTGGTTTGGCTCAGTGGATAGAGCATTGGCCTGTGGACTGAAGGGTCCCAGGTTCGATTCCAGTCAGGGGCATGCACCTTGGTTGTGGGCACATCCCCAGTGGGGGGTGTGTAGGAGGCAGCTGATCGATGTTTCTCTCTCATTGATGTTTCTAACTCTATCCCTCTCCCTTCCTCTCTGTAAAAAATCAATAATATATATATATATTTTAAAAAAGTGAAGCCCTCTGTGTGTTACTTCACTATGATTTGGAAATTATTCCCGGAGTCCACTAGTGTTAATAAACGGGGTCCCTCCCTTTCTCTAGGAAACATGCTTGGTATTTCTTTGGTCTTATGCAACAGGATCAGATGGATTTAATTGAGATTTATAGAACATTTCACTCCAAAGCTGAAGAATACACATTCTTCTCAAGTGCACATGGATCATTCACAAAGATAGACCACGTGTGAGGATACAAAAGAAGTCTCTACAAGTTTAAGAAGAATTAAATCATATCAAGCATCTTCTCAGATCACAGTGGAATGAAATTAGAAACCAAATACGTAAAAACACCCCAAAACTTTCAGACACATGGAGGCTAAATAGCATGTTATTAAACAATGAATGGATAAAATGAGATCAAGAAAGAAATTAAAAAAATTCCTGGAAACAAATGAAAATGAGCACACAACAACCCACAATCTCTGGGACACTGCAAAAACAGTACTGAGAGGGACATTCATAGTACCACAGGCCTACCGCAAAAAACAAGAAAAATGAACAATAAACTACTTAACCCTATCAACTTAAAGAACTAGGAAGAGAACAACAAGAAAAGCCCAGAGTAAGTAGAAGGAAGGAAATAATAAAGATAAGAGCAAAAATAGATGAAAAAAAATTACAAAAATCAATGAATCCAAGAGCTTGTTCTTTGAAAGGATAAACAAAATTGATGAACCATTAGCCAGACTCATCAAGAAACAAATATAGAGCACCCAAATAAATAAAATCAGAAACGAAGTAACACTGACACAACAGAAATAGAAAGGATTGTAAGAAAATACTATGAAAAAGTATATTCCAACAAGCTGGACAATGTGGATGAAATGGACAAATTCCTAGAAAAATACAATCTCCCAAAACTGAATCAGGAAGAATTAGAAAACCTGAATAGGCCAATAACAACTGATAAAATAGAAGCCAGTATTCAAAAAATCCCAGCCAACAAAAGCCTGGGTCTGGACAGCATCACAGGAGAGTTTTACCAAACACTCATAGAAGAACTAAAGAAATTAAAAAATTGGTTGTTAAATGTTGGAGTCTCAGCCTATTTGCATATTCCTCTATTATTAGTATAGATATGAAGTTAAAAATTTTTAAATTTTGTTATCAAGCCTCCATGTGGCATAAACCTACAGAGCCAGCAAACCCATGTCATAACTATTACTATGATCTCTAATAACCAGTTATATGTTGGATTAATGCATTTAGGTTTAGACATATCAAATGGTTGGGTCATTTGCTATATTTCTAATGTGAAAGGCTAGGGGGAGTCAATAGATACTCTAAACTCATACTTGCTATCGAAAATTTTTACTCCTTGCTGATTCATTACTTGGCCTCAGAAAGCCATTATCATCCTTGGCTGTTTGGAGAGATAATTTACCTCATATGGAGAAGCACTTTAATCCAGAGGGAGTAGTGTTATTAGCCTGCATCTCAGAAATACTTTTGTTTTTTAGTGCTGATAGCTTCTTTCAACTGCCCAGAGGACTAATCATCTTATTTATACTAATAAAAAGGTAATATGCTAATTAGACCAGACATCTTCCAGACATCCTTCTGGACAAAGCCATAGTGGTGGGGCCAAGGCAGAGGTGGTTAGGGGCGATCAGGCCTGCAGAGGAGCAGCTGAGGGCATCAGGCAGGTAGGCAGAGTGGTTAGGGCTATCTGGCAGACAGGCAAGTGAACAGTTAGGAGCCAGTGGTCCCAGATTGTAAGAAGTGTAAGTATAAATCCAATGACATAATATAATGTTTGTATTCAAAGCAATTAAGTTACCACTTCAATTTCTGCTCTGTAAGATAAATTGCAGTAAGAAACTCTGAAAAGAGCCCTGGCTCAGTTGAATGGAGCATCGTCCAGCACACTGAAGGGTCATAGTTCAATTCCCGGTCAGGGCACTTACCCAGGTTGTGGGTTCAATTTCTGGTCAGGGTGCATACAGGAGGCAACCCAATTGATGTTTCTCCCTCTCACTCTCTTTTCCTCTTTCTCTCTCTAGTCAATGAAAAACATTTCATTGGGTGAGAATTGAAAAAATAAAAACAAGAAAAAACTCTGTAAGAAAATGGACAAAGACCTTGAATAGACATTTTTCAAAATATGTACAAATGACCAATAAACATGAAAATATGCTCAATATGACTAAGTATTAGGGAAATGAAAATAAAAACCACAGTAAGATACAACTTCACTTCCATTGGGGTGGCTTATATCAAGAAAACAGAAAATAACAAGTGGAGATATTAGAATCTTTTGACATTGCTGGTGGGCATGCAAATTGGTACAGCAATTGTGTAAAACAGTATGGTGTTTCCTTTAAAATTTCAACATAGAATTACTAGGAGATGCAGCAATTCTACTTCTAGGTATAGTCCCAAAAGAATTGAAAGCGGACACTTGGACAGATATTTTTACACCAATGTTCATAGTAGCATTATTCACAATAGCCAAAATGTGGGAACAACTACAATGTCCATCAGCAGATAAATACTTTAAAAATGTGGTATAATACATACAAAGGAGAATTTTTCAGCTGTAAAAAATGAAGTTCTGTTTTATACTACTACATTCATAAACCTTGATAACATTATTCTAAGTGAAATAAGTTAAACACAAAGGACAATTATATGGTTCCACTTAATGAGGTACATCAAGCATGTCAAACTCAAAGGCTAACACGGGCCAAATAAACAAGGTTTAAGTTTATGTGGGCTGCAAAAAAACAAAAGCTTCAATTTTCATAGAAACGTAGGTTTATTTCAATAGAGACATGCTGAATACAAAGGGCTGAAATAAATAAGTAATCTATATATATAAAAGCCCAAGCAACCATTACGACCGAACAACCGAAACGACTGGAACGGCTGATTGACCAGTTGCTATGATGTGCACTGACCAACAGGGGGCAGATTCTCAATGCAGGAGCTGCCTCCTGGTGGTCAGTGCGCTCCCACAGCCAACCTCCCGCAGCCGGCCAACCTCCCATAGCCCCTATCCCTGGCCAGCCAACCTCCCACAGCCCCTTCCCCCTCTCCCCAGCCCTGCCAGCCCCAATTGGTGTGGATCAGGACTTGGCAAGATGCCCCAATTAGCTCCAATTGCCTGCCAGGCCGAGGGAACCCACCTGTGCACGAATTCGTGCACCAGGCCTCTAGTCATTAACATAAAATAATAGAACATTTTAATAAAAATTAATATTTTTTCTTGAATGTTAACTTACCAGACACTGAATAACTGCACAAATTAATAAGCGTAATGCAAATAAACCTATTTTTCTTGTTCTCCAAAAGCAAAATATTTCTTGTTGCGCACACCAAACAAGCCAGTACAAGACTAATGATGTGGCAATCAGCTGCTAAAATATTCACTGCGAGTATTAGTGGAGAGAAATAGTGCACCTGTGTGTAAGGCACGTAAGGGAAATTAATGCAACACGATTATAGTAATCAGTCATTAACAAACATTGTAGTTTGTTATTAATAATTATGTATCAGGCTATCGTAAAAATTAAATTACAAAATTTTTATTAAAACGTTTTTTATATACCGTTATATTATCTGGGCTGTAAAAATATCCATTGTGGGCCACATGTGGCCTGTGGGCCATGAGTTTGACATGTTTGAGGTACGTAGAAGAATCAAGTTCATAGACATAGAAAGTAGAACAGTTTACCACGGCTGTGGGGAGGGAAGAATAGAAAATTATTGTTTAGTGGATAAAGTGTTTCCTCTTTGGAAGGTGAAAAAATTCTGAAAATAGATAATGCTGATGGTTGCACAACATTTGTAATGTACCTAACAACATTACATAGTAAATTTCATTCTTTTTTATATTTTGAAATTTATCTTTATTGCTGAAAGTATTTCAGATGTTCCCTATTTCCCCCCATTGACCTCCTCCCCCTGTTCCCACTCCCTTCCCAGGCCCCCACCACACTATTGCCTGTGTCCATAGGTTATGAATATAATTCTTTTGGCTAATATCTTCCCTCCCACTTCCTCCTTCCCGCTGAAATATCTCAGTCTTTTGCATGCTTCAATGTCTCTGGATGTATTTTGTTCATCAGTTTATTTTATTCACTAGATTCCACATATACATGAGATCATGTTATAGTAGGTCCTTGGGTTACGTTGGAGATCTGTTCCTACGGTACGATGTAACGCAATTTTCACTGTACGTTGAAACCCACCTACATAAGCGCGTAAGGCACGTAAGGGAAATTAATGCAACACTAGTCTTTCTCTGACAGGCTTATTTCACTTAGTATACAGAAAGTCCTCAGGTTACATTGGACTCGACATACGACGTTTCTTGGTTACGTCGCCATCTCCCATTTATTTATTAAAAAAAAGTTCCATCACCAAAGGACTTGTATGCATGCATATAAGCATAACCAATGGACATAAGACACTTGGGGATAGGGGAGGCTAGGGGACTGTCTAGGGCTGGGGGAAAAAAATGGACACATATGTAATACCCTTTGTATTACTTTAAGCAATAATAAAAAAAATAAATAAAAATAAAAATAAAAAAATGTTCCATCATTTTGACATAGGTACATATGTGCTTTATGTTTTTTATTATTTATTTACCACAAGTAAAGGTCAGGAATTGTTATATTTCTTTTATTTATTTATTTTTTTTTACTGTTTCACTTCATCACTGGTGTGTATATGCTCCATGTGAGTGACGTAGGTGCTTATATAGGTGGGTTCTAACTTATGGCGAAAATTGTGTTATATCACGCAGTAGGAATGGATCTCCAATGTAACCCAAGGACCTACTGTAATATTCTCCAGGTCCCTCCAGGCTGTCTCAAAGGGTAAGAGATCATTCTTTTTTTATAGCTGTATAATATTCCATTGTGTATATGTACCACAGCTTTCTTTTTTTAAAAACCTCAACCGAGGATATTTTTTCCATTGATTTTTAGAGAAGGTGGAAGGGAGAGGAAGAGACAGAGAGAAACACCGATGTGAAAGAGACATATCTATTGGTTGCCTCCCACATGCCCCTGACCAGGGCCGAAAGCCTGCAACCAAGGTACAGTCCCTTGACTGGAATCGAACCCAGGACCCTTCAGTCTGCAGGCTGACACTCTACCTGCAGAGAAAAACCTGCTAGAGCATGTATCACAGCTTTTTTTTTTTTTATCCATTCATCTACTGATGGGCACTTGGGTTGTTTCCAGATCTTAGCTAGTATAAATAAAGCTGCAATGAACATAGGGGTGCATATATTCTTTCTGATTGGTGTTTCAGGCTTCTTAGGATATATTCCTAGAAGTGGGATCACTGGGTCAAATGGCAGTTCCATATATAATTTTTGGAGGAAATGCCTCACTGTTTTCCATAGTGGTTGTACCAGTCTGCATTCCCACCAACAGTGTACTAGGGCTTTTTTTCATCCACATCCTCACCAGCACATGTTGTTTGTTGATTTACTGATGGTAGTCATTCTGGTAGGTATGAAGTGGTACCTCACTGACGTTTTAATTTGCATCTCTCTGACAATTAGTGACAGTGAGCATTTTTTCATATGTGTCTTGGCCATTTGTATGCCCTCTTTGGAGAAGTATCTATTCAGGTCCTCTTCTCATTTTTTAAATTGGGTATTTTGTCTTCCTTTTGTTGAGTTGTATGAGTACTTTAATATTTTGGAAATTAACCCATTATCAGGTGTATCATTGTAAAATATGTTTTCCCATACAGTGGGTTCCATTTTTATTTTGATGCTGGTTTCTTTACTGTGCAGAAGCTTTTTATTTTGATGTAGTCCCATTTGTTTATTTTCTTTGTTTCTTTTGCCCTCAGAGATGTATCTGTGAAAATTCTGCTACATAAGATGTCTGATATTTTGCTGCCTATGTTTTCTTCTAGGATTTTTAGTGTTTCATGATTTAACATTTAAGTCTTCTATCCATGTTGAGTTTATTCTTGCGTATGGTGTACTAGTAAGTTTGTGGTCTGGTTCATTTTTTTTTGCATGTACCTGTCCAATTTTCCCAGCACCATTTATTGAAGAGACTGTCTTTATTCCATTGTTTTCTCTTGCCTGCCTTATTAAAGATTAATTGAGCATAATGACTTGTGTCTATTTCTGGATTCTCTGTTCTGTTCCACTGACCTATATGTTTGTTCTTGTGCCAGTACCAGGCTGTTTTGATTACAATGGCTTTGTGGTATAACTTGATATCCGGTATTGTGATCCCACCAATGTTGTTATTCCTTCTCAAGATTGCTTAGGCTATTTGGGATCTTTTTGGTTCTATATGAATTTTTGGAGTATTTGTTCTAGATCTGTGAAATGTGTCATTTAATAGGAATTGTATCAGATCTATAGATTGCTTTGGGTAGTATGGACATTTTAATTATATTAATTCTACCATCCATGAACATGGTACAATCTTCCACTTCTTTATATCTTTTTCTGTCTCTTTTTCAATGTCTTATAGTTTTCTAGGTACAGGCATTTTACCTCCTTAGTTAAGCTTATTTCTAAGTATCTTAAATTTTTTGTTGCAATGGTATATGGAAGTGGTCGGCAAACCACGGCTCGTGAGCCACATGCGGCTCTTTGGCCCCTTGAGTGTGGCTCTTCCACAAAATACCACGTGCGGGCATGCACATACAGTGCGATTGAAACTTTGTGGCCCATGTGCAGAAGTGGGTTTTCGGCCTGAGCAAGTCTATTTTGAAGAAGTGGCATTAGAAGAAGTGGAGGGTGTCAGTCGGTAGTGCAACAGGAGACGCGGTGCAGGCGGGCCGTGGGATACGCAGCGCGGAGGAGGTACATTGTTTTGAGGTATGTTCCCTGAGGTCGACTCCTTCCAACTCTCCCATCCACACTCATTTATCTGAAACAAGTATACAAGACGAGTGTGGATGGGAGAGTTGGAAGAGGTAGACCTCAGTGAATGTACCTCAATCAAATTGAGGACGTTTTTAGCAAAGGCCAGCTTAGGAGTACCCTAATTAAGTTAATAACAATGTACCTACCTATATAGTTTAAGTTTAAAAAATTTGGCTCTCAAAAGAAATTTCAATCGTTGTACTGTTGATATTTGGCTCTGTTGACTAATGAGTTTGACAACAATTGGTATATGGGATTGTGTTTTTGTTTTGTTTTGTTTCTCTTTCTGAGAGATCATTATCAGTGTATAAAAATGCCATCGACTTCTGGGTGTTAATAATGTATCTTGCTACATTGCTGAATTCATTTATTAAATCTAATAGATTTTGGTGGAGTCTTTATGGCTTCTATGTATAATATCATGTCATATGCGAAAAATGACAGTTTTACTTCCTCCTTTCCAATTTGGATGCCTTTATTTTTACTTCTTGTCTGATTGCTGTGGCTAAGACTCATAGTTGAATAAGAGTGGTGAAAATGGACATCCTTGTCTTCTTCTTCTTAGGGGAAATCCATTTAATTTCTGCCCATTGAGCATGCTATTGGCTATAGTTTTGTCATATATGGCCTTTATTATGTTGAGGTATGATCCCTCTATTCCCACTTTGCTGAAAATTTTTATCAAAAATGGTTTTCTGATTTTGTTGAATGCTCTTTCGGCTTCTATTGATATGATCATGTGATTTTTGCCATTCAATTTGTTTATGTGATTATCACATTTATTGATTTGCATATATTGTAACAGCCTTGCATCCCTGGAATAAATCCCACTTGGTCATGGTGTATGACCTTTTTAGTATATATTGCTGGATCTAATTTGTTAATATTTTGTTGAAAATTTTAGCATCTGTGTTCATCAGGGATATTGGCCTGTAATTCTCTTTCTTTGCAATGTCTTTATCTGCTTTTGAGATTAGGATAATGCTGGCCTCATAATAAAAATTTTAAAGTGTTTCTTCTTGGATTTTTTTGAATAGTTTGAGAAGGATAGGTGTTACTTCTTCTTTGAATGTTTGGTAAAACTCTCCTGTGAATCAATCTTACTAGGGCTTTAGTTTGCTGGGAGTGTTTTGATTACTGCTTCAATTTCATCAGTTGTAATTGGCCTATTCAGGTTTTCTGATTCTTCCTGATTTAGTTTTTGAAGATCGTATTTTTCTAAAAATTTGTCCAGGTTTTCCAGCTTGTTGGCAAATAGTTGAACATAGTAATTTCTTAAAGTCCTTTGTATTTCTGTGGTGTCAGTTGCTACTTCACTTCCTTCATTTCTATTTTTATTCACTGAAGTCCTTTCTCTCTGTTTCTTGATGAGTTTGGGTAAGGGTTCATCTATCTTGTTTATCTTCTCAAAGAACCAGCTTTTTGATTTATTGAATATATATATATATATATATATATATATATATATATATATATCATATATCATATATCATATATCATATATCATATATCATATATCATATATCATATATATCTATATCTATCTATCTATCTATCTATCTATCTATCTATATATTTATCTATCCATCTATATATATAATTAGTTTTTATGTCATTTATTTCTGCTCTGATCTTTATTATTTCCTTCCTTCTACTAATTCTGGACTTTTCTTGTTGTTTTCTTTCCTTTTTTGTTGTTTTTTTCTTTCTAATTCTTTTAGTTGTAGTGTTGAATAGTTTATTAGAGCCTTTTCTTGCTTCTTGAGTTAGGCCTGTAATGCTATGATCCCTTTCAGGACTGCTTTGGCTGTGTCCCATAGGTTTCGGGGGTCTTGTGTGCTCATTTTTTTGTTTTCAGGAAGTTTTTTCTTTTTTCTTTTATTTCATTGGAAACCCACTCATTGTTTAATAACATGTTATTTAGCTTCTATGTGTTTGAATATTTTATTGTAATTGATTTCTAGTTTCATGTCATTGTGACCCAAGAAGATGCTTGATATGATTTCAATTCTCTGGAACTTGTAGAGACTTATTTTGTGTCCTAAAATGTGGTCTATCTTTGAGAATGTCCCAATGTGCACTTGAGAAGAATCTATATTCTGCAGCTTTGGGGTTGAATGATCTGTAAATGTCAATTAAATCCATCTGATCTAGTGTGTCATTTAAGATCTTCATTTCCTTGTTAATTTTTTCCGGTGATGATAGTGGGGTGTTAACATTCCCTACTCTAATTGTATTGCTGTTCATCTCTCTCTTAAAGTGTTCCAAGAGCTTTTTTATATATTTGGATACTCTTATTTTTGGACTGTATATTTTTACCAGGATTACATCCTCTTGTTTTGTTTTTTTAAATTAAATCCTTACTGTTCAGATTATTACAGTTGTTCCTCTTTTTTCCCCCTATAGCTCCCCTCCACCTGGTTCCCACCCCACCCTCTATCCTTACCTCCCCCACTGTCCTCATCCATAGGTGTATGATTTTTGTTCAGTCTCTTCCTGAAACCCCACACCCCTATCCACCCTGAGAATAGTCAGCCCACTCCCTTTCTATGCCCCTGATTCTATTATATTCACCAGTTTGTTCTGTTCATCAGATTATTTATTCACTTAATTTTAAGATTCACTTGTTGATAGATGTGTATTTGTTGTTCATAATTGGTATCTTTACCTTTTTCTTCTTCTTTCTCTTCTAAAGGATATCTTTCAGCATTTCATATAATACTGGTTTGGTGCTGATGAACTCCTTTAGCTTTTTCTTATCTGTGAAGCTCTTTATCTGACCTTCAATTCTGAATGATAGCTTTGCTGGGTAAAGAAATCTTGGTTGTAGGTTCTTGCTATTCATCACTTTGAATATTTCTTGCCACTCTCTTCTGGCCTGCATAGCTTCTGTTGAGAAATCAGCTGACAGTCGTATGGGTACTCCCTTGTAGGTAACTGACTTCCTTTCTCTTGCTGCTTTTAAGATTCTCTCTTTGTCTTTTGCTCTTGGCATTTTAATTATGATGTGTCTTGGTGTGGTCCTCTTTGGATTCCTTTTATTTGGGGTTCTCTGTGCGTCCTGGACTTGTAAGTCTATTTCTTTGACCAGGTAGGGGAAGTTTTCTGTCATTATTTCTCAAAATAGGTTTTCAATATCTTGTTTTCTCTCTTCTTCTGGCACCCCTATAATTCGGATGTTGGTATGGTTGAAGCTGTCCCAGAGGCTCCTTACACTATCTTTGTATTTTTGGATTCTTTTTTCATTTTGCTTTTCCGGTTGGGTGTTTTTTGCTTCTTCATATTTCAAATCATTGACTTGATTCTTGCGATCCTCTAGTCTGCTGTTGGAACTCTGCATAATATTTTTTATTTCAGTCAGTGTATGCTTAATTTCCAGTTGGTCCTTTATCATAACCTTGAGGGTCTCACTAGATTTCTTGAGGGTCTCACTACTTTTATCAGCAGTTTCTAGAAAATTCTTAAAAAACCTCATAACCGTGGTTTTGAACTCTATATCCAGTAGTTTGCTTTCCTCCATTTCTGTCATTTGTGACCTGCTTCTTGGACTTCACATTTTTTATCCTTCCCTGTGTTGGTAGAGTGGCTTTGTGTGCTAGGTGTCCTATAGGGCCCAGTGGCTCAGCCTCCCCAAGTACCTGAGGTGGACACTCTTGGTGCACCCCTTTGTGGGCTTTGTGCACAGTCTTGTTGTAGTTAAGCCTTGATTGTTGTAGGTATCACTGGGAGGAATTGACCTCCAGGCCAATTGGCTGTGAGAATAAGCTGTGTCTGCAGTGGGAGAACTTCTGTTCTGAAGACACCCTTATGAGGCAAGACTTGCTTCAGTTGGGCTTTGGTGCTCACTGAGTCTGCCCCCTGAGTGTGTCCCTTATGGATCTGAGGAGTTGTACTTGGATGGTCCCACTCTGACCACTGGGTACACTGGCTCTTGGATCTAAGGAGGTGCTAATTTAGCCTCTTCCTGAGGCTACCCAGCAGGAGCTACAAAGAGATCTGCAGATTCCCCGTCCTTGTTTGGGGTTTGGAAGTGCCCAAATGAGGCCCAGCTGTGAAGCAATGCACGCTGCTGTGGGGCCTTGGGCCTTCTCTTGGAAGTTCTGGGTCTGTTTGGACTAGCTGAAGTTTGTTAGGTAATTTTTAGATTGCAAAAGGCTAGGGCATTCATATGCAAAAGCCTCTGCCGCAGCTTGGGTGGGGCGGGGTCTCAGGGAATCAACAGGGTGGAGCAAGCAGCTATGGTTGATCCTCAGCCCTGCCCTAAGGGGCCCCGCGTCTCAGTGTCCCTGTAATCACTGCAAGCATCTCTGAGAGAAAGCCACCCTGGAGTCCGAGTTCTGCCCACTGCCAGACCAGCCAGTCTCTTCCCACACGAGTCCGGGTCCCCAGAGACTTCCCGGAACCGGAGTTCAGAGCAGTTGGGGACTTGTGACTCCCCCCCAATTCAAAAAGACAGCCCCATCCTCAGTTGCCAGCCCCTGCCACGTGCACCTCTGTACCTCTGCACTTCCGCACCTCCTCTGAGTCTCAGTGTGCTTTTCTCTTTCCTTCTAGTTGTAGAATTTGCACTCAGCCAGCCTTCCTGTGGTTTTGGATGATGTCCATTTTGTCTTTTAGTTGTATTTTTAAATTTGTTGTGGGAGGCAGCAATTTCCGGTGTTTACCTATGCCGACATCTTGGTTTCTCCCTCCAGATCTTAACTATTGTAAATTGTGCTGCTATGAACATAGGGGTGCATATAGCTTTTCTGAGTTTTTTTTCTGTTTTCTAGGATATATTCATAGAAGTGAGATCATTTGGTCAAATTAATTGATAGGTACTTATTTATTGCCTTTGATTCTCTCTCTCTCTATTTCTTCTTCTTAAAGCAGTTGCTTTAACATTTCTTGTAGTACTGGTTTGGTGCTGATGAACTCATTTAGTTTTTGTTTTTTTTTTCCGTCTGGGAAGCTTTTAATTTTACCTTCAATTTTGAAGGACACCTATGCTGCATGGAGTATTCTTGGTTTTGGGTCCTTGCTTTTTATTACTTTTAATATTTTATGTCAATATTTTCTGGTCTGAAGGGTTTTGGTGAGAAATCAACTTACAGCCTTATGGGAATTGTTTTTATACATAACTGTTTCTTTCATGGCCTTTAAGATTCTCTCTATGTCTTTAACATTTGTCACTTTAATTATGGTATGACTTGGTGTAGGTCTCTTTCAGTTCATCTTGATTGGGACTCTGTGCTTCCTGAACTCATGTGACATTTTTCTTCAGCAGTGTAGGGAAGTTTTCAGTCATTATTTCCTTGAACAGGTTCTCTGCCCCATGCTCACTTTCTTCTCCTTCTGGAAACCTTATGATGTGGATGTTGTTATGTTTCACGTTGTCCCGAAGTTTCCTTAACCTCTTCTCATTCTTTTACATTCTTTTTTCTTTTTGCTTCACTGATTGGGTGTTTTTTTTCTTCATTGTCTTCCAAATCATTGATTCAATCCCCTGCTTCATCCAACTTACTTTTATTTTTCCAGTGTATTTTCTTTTTTTACTCTTTTCTCCATTCTATCATTTTTTATTTGCAATTAGAGTTGACATAAATTATTCCATTAGTTTCAGGTATACACCCCAGTGATTAGATATAGCATAACTTTTTAAGTGATCATTCCGAGAAATCTCACACCCATCTGGCACCATACATGGTTATTAGACTATTATTATTATTTTTTTAAATTCTATATTGATTAAAGTTTTACATATGTCTCCTTCCCCCCGCCCCCATTGACCTCTCCCCAGCCACTCTCACCCTCCCAGCAAATGCTCTCAACCTTCTAGTGTCTGTGTCCATTGGTAATGCTTATATTCATGCATACAAGTCCTTTGGTTGATCTCTTACCATCCTCCCCTGCCCTCCCTCTGATATTTGACAGTCAGTTCGATGTTTCATAGCCTCACAATTTACAATAGCTACGATTTGGAAGCAGCATAAGTGCCTGTCAGCAGACGAATGGATTAAAAAACTGTGGTATGTCTACACAATGGAATACTATCCTGCTGTACAAAAGAAGGAACTCTTACCAGTTACAACAGCATGGATGGACCTGGAGAGCATTATTCTAAGTGAAATAAGCCAGTCAGAGAAAGATAAATATAACATGATCTCACTCATTTGTGGAATATAATGAACAACATAAACTGATGAAAAAAATAGATCCAGTGTATTTTTGATGTCATATATGGTATTTATTCATTTCTGACTGTTTCTTATTCATAGTCTCTATGTCTTTTTTCATGCTGTTATATTTCCAACTTTTTCCTTGTAATTCTCACTAAATTCCTTGAGCATCATAACAATTGCTTTGAATTCTTTATCTGATAAATTGCTTGCCTCCATTTCATTTACCTCTTTTTCCTGGAGTTTTTTCCTGTTTTATCATTTGGAGCCTGTTTCTTTGTTTCTCCATGTTGGCTGTCCTTTGTGTTTGTTTCTATGTATTAGATAGAAATGTTTTGAGTCAATGTCTTCATGGGGAGGGCTTATATAGTAGGTGTTATGTGGGGCCCAGTTGCACAGTCTCCTTGATCTTCTGAGCTCTATGCTCTAGGAATGTCCCTTGTGTTGGTTATATGGGCTCTTCTGTTGTAAATGCATATTTATTACTGTTGGCCTGTTCTTGGTGGGATTCACCCTCAGGCTGGATAACTGAGAGGCTTAACTTCGACCACACTGTGCAAGTTGTTGTTCAGGTGTGTGAGTGTATCTTCAGAAGAGCTCCAGGCACAGTACAGGAAAAAATGCCTTGTTCACAGACTAATCAGAACAGATTCTAGCAACTGTACTGAGCAGGACCTTCTCTGGATATGCAATCAAAATTGTGGTCATTTTGACTTTTCTCTTTTTCTCACACTCACAGTTAGCTGTCAGTAAATCCTGTCAGCTCTACATTTGAGATATCAATAAATATGACCACTTCTCCCCATGCTGTCCAGGCCACCATCTTCCTTACTGTAAATTATTATAATAGCTTCCTAACTAGTTGCCCTGTTTTCATGTTTGCTTGTCATCTTCTTTTTAGAGAGAATGACCTTTTAAACATATAAATCTGATTGTTCAGTTCTCTGCAAAAATACTCTGATAGCTTCCAATCTTATATGGGCAAACATCATTAAAAATCCCACAAAACCCTATGTTTCCAACACCCCAAGAAGACATCTTCTTAAAATTTGCCTTTGCAGCTGTACATTTTTCTACTTGTAATTGTTTTTTTAATATTTAAAAATTCCAATAGTAAACACTTCACATATAGTATGAAGAGATCATTTTAAAAGTTATCATAATATCAATATCACACCTAAAAAATAAACTATAATTCCTTAATGTCATTTGATATTCAAAGCTTATATTTTTCTAGTTTTCACAATAGAAGAGAAAATTTGCTCAAATCAGAATCCAAAGGCTATACATTGAATTTTCTTAATATGTCTCAAGACGCTTTTACTTTTTTATATTAACATCCATATTTATTTAGTAAAAGGCATATTGTACTACAAGGTGTATCAATTTTTTATCTCCATGTTTACACACTGGAAAATAAAATGAAAGGTTGCATGACTTTGTTGGTAGGACTCTGGATCCAAATTAGATATATAGCTCTCCACTGGATTAGCTGCCCACATCCTTGAATTTGATTATGGAGCTACAAAAAGAATCATAACACTTTGCAAATCCAAGCGTAATCAGAGCATAATAAAGTTACTTTTGGAAGGTATATTAACAAGCAATTAGGACTCATTTAATAAATGAACCCTATGGAACACTTTGAACTATAGTGGTTTAAAGAGGTTAATGCACCTCTCACAACTGAGTGTTCCTCACTTTCCAAGAGTAACTTCAAGGACATAGTTAATTAAAACCTTCTTCTCATTAATGGCTTCTTACTTTTGAGCCATTTCTGTAATCTGGCATCAGTAAGCCCACATACTTGCATTTCCCCTGCTTCATTTTTTCCCCATTGCTTTTTAAAATTGAACTTATTTGGGTGACATTGGTTAATAAAATAACATAAGTTCAGGTGTACAGTTCTATAATACATGATCTGTATATTGTACAGTGTGTTCACCACCCCAAGTCAAATTTCTTTGCATCATGATTTATTTCCCCTTTTTTCTCTTCTACTGCATTCACCCCCCTTTCCTTCTGGTAGTCACCAAACTAATGTCTTTCTATTAGTTGTTGTTGCTTTTGCTTAATCCCTTCACTCTTTTCTCCCAGCCTCTCAACTCCTCTCCCTCTGACAGCTGTCAGTCTGTTCTCTGTATCTATTAATATATTTCTATTTTGATTGTTTATTCTGTTTATTAGATTCCACACATATAAGCGAAATGATATGTTATTTTCCTTATTCTGACTGGCTTATTTCACTTAGCATAATACTCTTAGGCCCATCCATGCTATTACAACAGATGAGATTACCTTCTTTTTATGGCCAAGTAGTATTCCATTGTGTAAATGTACCACAACTTTTTATCCATTCATCTACTGGTTGCTTCCATAGCTTTGCTATTGTATATATTCTTTGGAATTAGTGTTTCGAGTTTCTTTGGATAAATTGCCAGGAGTGGAATCGCTAGGTCAGAAGGCATTTCCATTTTTAATTTTTGAAATAAATACATAATGCTTTTCAAAGTGGCTACACCAATCTGCATTCTCACCAACAATGTACGAGTGTTTCCATTTCTCCACATCCTCACCAACACTTGTTGTTTGTTCATTTATTGATGAATAGAGGCCGCTCGGCCTGTTCTACAAGGATTGGGCTGAAACTGGCTCTCTGACATCCCCCGAGGGGTCCCGGATTTCGAGAGGGTGCAGGCCAGATTGAGGGATTCGTGCACTGGGCATCTAGTATGCATATACTGTAAGATCTTTGGTTAATCTCTTCCCGCCCTCCCCTTCCCCCCTTCCCTCTGAGATTCATCAGTCTGTTCCATGTTTCTATGCCTGTAGTTTACACTCCTGTGTTGAGCATCTGACCCCTGGTGGTTAGTAAGTGTCACAGCTACTGGACAGTTGGCTTAGGCTTTTATATATATAGATGGCTGATCTGACAGGTGTGAGGTGCTATCTCATTGTGGATTTAATTTGCATTTCACTGATGATTACTGATGTTGAACATCTTTTGATAGGTTTATTGGCCATCTGTATGTCCTCTTTGGAGAAGTATCTCTTCCAGTCTTTTGCCCATTTTTAAAATAGGATTGTTTGTTGTAGTGATGTTGAGTTTTATAAGTTCTTTGTAAATTTTGGATATTAACCCCTTATCAGATATTCTGATTGGTAAATATATTCTACCATTCTGTGGTTTGTTTCTTCATTTTGTTGATGGTTTCTTTTGTTAAGTGAAATAAACCAGTTAGTTTCATGTAGTCCCATTGCTTATTTTTCCCTTTGATTTCCTTGCCCAAGGAGACATACCAGCCAAAAGTTTGCTATGAAAAGTGTCATAGAGTTTACTGTTTATTTTTTCTTCTAAGATTTTTTACAGTTTCTAGTCTAGCATTTAAGTCTTATCCATTTTGAGTTTATTCTTGTGTGTGGTGTCAGAAGGTGGTCTAGTTTCATTTTTCATGTATCTGTCCAATTTTTCCAACACCATTTATTGAACATACTATCTTTTCCTCCATTGTATCTTCTTGCCTTCTTTATCAATATTATTTGACTATATAAACATGGGTGTTTTTTTTTTTGGCTCTCTATTCTGTTCCCTTGATCTATATGTCTGTTTTCATGACAGTACCATGCTGTTTTGATTACCTTGGCCTTGTAGTATAGTTTGATATTAGTTTTGTGTGATACCTCCAACTTTTTTCTTCTGTCTTAAGATTGCTGTGGCTATTTGGGGTCTTTTGTGGTTCCATATAATTTTCTGGAATATTTGTTCTAGTTGTGTGAAATGCACCCTTAGTATCTTGATAAGAATTGCATTGAATCTATAGATTGCTTTGGGTAGTATAGATATCTTAATGATCTCAATTATTCCTATACATGACCACATTATATACTTCCACTTATTTGTATCATTTTCAATTTTCTTCTTTAGTGACATATTTTTCTGATGCAGGTCTTTTACATTCTTGGTTTAATTTATTTCTAGGTATTTTTTTTGATGCAGTTGTAAATGGGATTGTTTTCTTATTCTCCCTTTCTGATAGTTTACTATTGGTGTATAAAAATGCAAGTGATTTCTGGATATTTATTTTGTATCCTGCTACGTTACTGGATTCATTTATCAGTTCTAGTAGATTTTTTGTTGTTGGAATCTTTATGGTTCTCTATATACAGTATCCTGTCATCTGCAAATGATGAGAGTTTTACTTCTTCCTTTCCATCTTTAAGTGTTTCCTTTCCCATCATTTTTTAAATGCTCTTTGTTTATTTTCATTCTTTCTTTGTATTTTTTTAAAGACTGTGTCTTTTGTGGGGTAGAATTTCCCATTCAGTTGGATATTGTTTAAGAGACTTATCTCCTGTTTATTCCCCTAACCTGGTTGTAGATTAGATCTGGAGGCTAGATCAGATTCAAGTTTTATTTTTTTTCTACAAATATTTTATAGGTGGATCTGTATATCGTCGATTGCATTACATTAAGGAGGTTATAATACATGGCTCTTTATGTAATTAAGATATGTAGTAAATTCCCATATTGAATTAATTCAGTTTAGCCACTAGAGGTCAGGAATTCATTTTAAAAATAAGCACTTCATGAAAGATTTAGACTTGTTTTCTAAAAAAGTGGGGGAAAAACACTATATGAATAAAGTGGAATTATTTGGAATTTCTGGATAAGCTGTTCTGACTATTAAATATAAATGTTGGTCACTTTAAAACATTAAGTATAATTTTTGCAATATAGTTTTTCTATTTTTAAAGATTATGTTTCCTGTAACCTAGATGTTGAAGTCCATTTGTGTGCTGCTTTAACTGCATATGTTACTCTGATTCAAATGATAAAAGAGGAAATATAGAAGCAAGAATACTAGTGAAATCAAATATGGAAAAAAAAAGGACCGAGCAATCAAGGAAAGGGAGAAGTAAGGTAAATTTCCATACCTGTGGCTACTTTGGGAGCCTTAAGCTGTGCTTCCTCTTAGAGACTGTTCTCAGGCTCATTGCCAAGCGCTCTCCCTAGCACTTTATATGAAACATGCCTTGCTATTGGTTGAGTAGCCTCAAGAGTCCAAAGTGTTCTTAAATTTAATCATATTAAGACTTTTGATTAGGGATGCTGATATGTGTTGTTTGTTTGTTTTCTTAACAAGTGGGAGAAATTTAATTCAGGAATGTAACTATAATGTTAAATTACTGGCTAAAGCCTGATATCAAAACAAAAGATATTTGATTATAACAATAATTCATACAATAAAGAGGTAATATGCAAATTAACCCTCATGCCCTCACAAGATGGCTGCCTATGACCAGGCCGGCAGGGGGATTAGTGAGGGATAACCAAATGACTGAACAAGCATGATGAGTGTGGTGACCAGACCGGCAGGGGTTTAGTGAGGGACGACCAAACGACTGAACAAGTAGGCTGTGTGGGGTGACCAGGCCGGCAGGGGGTTAGTGAGGGACGACCAAACGACTGAACAGCAGGCACCGGGCCTCTAGTATATAGATATTTAGAATTGTATCCTTTCTACAGTTACCATCCTATAGGGGTGGAGAAACATGGACTACACCCAGACAATATAGTGTTTAGATTCTGGCACTCCTTTAACATGATCACTTTGAGCTTCTGTTTATCTCTTATAAATTAGGACCAATTAGACCTAGAGCTTCCAGGGTGATTGCGTGGATTGGATTTTCTGCTTATCTTATTGGTTGCTTCTATTTAGTCTCCCTTGTTGGTCCCACAGAGTCCCAGCTTCATTTCTTTTTATTGTCAACTAGAGGCCTAGTGCACAAATTCATGCATGGGTGGGGTCCCTTGGGGTGGCCTGTGGGAATCGAGCCCCAGCTCATGCCCCCAGGCTCTCAGCCCCAGCTCATGACCCCAGCCTCACAGCCCCGCAGCCCCACCTGGCACCCTGCCGTGGCCTGGTGCTGCCCCCTCACCTACTCTACCATCCTGCCTGCAGGGTAATTAATCAGGGGTGGGCCCCCCACCTGGCTCCCTCAGTGCCTGGTAGCCAGGTGGTGGCCCCTCTCCCTGATGCCATGCCACCACTGGTCTCCATCTGTGGTGTGATCAGCGGGGCAATTGGGCCCCTGCTTGCACCCACCTTGGCCTGGTGCCGCCCGCTCACCTGCTCCACCATCCCGCTGTGGTCCCACTCTCGTCAGGGCCGGCAGCACCTCCACTGCTGCCTGCTGCCAGCTCCATGTCACTGAGGTCCACCAAGTTTTGCACCGCCCCCTCATGGTCAGCAGACATCATAGCGAGCAGTCAAACTCCTGGTCGAACTCCCACTCGAACGACTGACCAAGGGGACAATTTGCACGTTAGGCTTATAATTATACTAGTAGCCCGGTGCACGAAATTCATGCACATTAAAAGGGAATTAATTGCCTTAACTGGTTTGGCTCAGTGGATAGAGCATCAGCCTGTGGACTCAAGGGTCCCAGGTTCGATTCCACTCAAGGGCATGTACCTTGGTTGCGGGCACATCCCCACTAGGGAGTGTGCAGTAGGCAGCTGATTGATGTTTCTCTCTCATCGATGTTTCTAACTCTCTATCCCTCTCCCCTCCTCCCTGTAAAAAATCAATAAAATATATATTTTTTTAATTTTTTTAATTAAATCTTTATTGTTCAGATTATTACATTTGTTCCTCTTTTTTTCCCCCCCATAACCCCTCTCCTCCCAGTTCCCGCCCCACCCTCCGCCCTCACTCCCCACCCACTGTCCTCATCCATAGGTGCACGATTTTTGTCCAGTCTCTTCCCGCATCTCCCACACCCCTTTCCCCCCCAGGAATAGTCAGTCCATTCCCTTTCTATGTCCCTGATTCTATTTGTAATCAAGAGTTCATTCTGTTCATCAGATTATTTATTCACTTGATTCTTAGATTCACTTGTTGATAGATGCATATTTGTTGTTCATAATTTGTATCTTTACCTTTTTCTTCCTCTTCCTCTTCTTAAAGGATACCTTTCAGCATTTCATATAATCCTGGTTTGGTGGTGATGAACTCCTTTAGCTTTTCCTTATCTGTGAAGCTCTTTATCTGACCTTCAGTTCTGAATGATAGCTTTGCTGGATAAAGTAATCTTGGTTGTAGGTTCTTGGTATTCATCACTTTGAATATTTCTTGCCACTCCCTTCTGGCCTGCAAAGTTTCTGTTGAGAAATCAGCTGACAGTCGTATGGGTATTCCCTTGTAGGTAACTGAGTTTCTTTCTCTTGCTGTTTTTAAGATTCTCTCTTTGTCTTTTGCTCTTGGCATTTTAATTATGATGTGTCTTGGTGTGGTCCTCTTTGGATTCCTTTTGTTTGGGGTTCTCCGCGCTTCTTGGACCTGTAAGTCCATTTCTTTCACCAGGTGGGGGAAGTTTTCTGTCATTATTTCTTCAAATAGGTTTTCAATATCTTGCTGTCTCTCATCTTCTGGCACCCCTATAATTCTGATGTTGGTACGCTTGAAGCTGTCCCAGAGGCTCCTTACACTATCCTCGCATTTTTGGATTCTTTTTTCATTTTGCTTTTCCGGTTGGGTGTTTTTTGCTTCCTCGCATTTCAAATCATTGACTTGATTCTTGCGCTCCTCTGGTCTGCTGTCGGGAGTCTGTATAATATTCGTTATTTCAGTCCGTGTATGCTTAATTTCTAGTTGGTTCCCCAATATAAGATCGAGGGTCTTATTAGTTTTCTTGTAGATCTCATTAAGTTTATCGGCGGCTTCTAAACAGTTCTTGAGAGACCTTAAAAGTGTGGTTCTGAACTCTATATCTTCCATTGACAATTTTGTCCTGTTTCTTTGTCTCCGCATTTTGTTATGCTTCCTTGGTGCACCCCCTAGTGGTCTTTGTTCACAGTCTTATAGTTAAATCTTGATTGTTGTAGTTAATTCCAGGGAGGGTTTGACCTCCAGGCCAAGTGGCTATGAGAATCAGCTGTGTCAGCAGTGAGAGAACTTCTGTCCTCTAGGGAGGTGCTAATCTAGCCTTTGCCTGAGGCTATCCAGCAAATGCCTGTGTGCAGGGCTTGGGCGGGGCGGGTCGCACAGGATCAACAGGGTGGGCCGGAGAGAGCAGTTATGGCGGCTCTCAGTCCTGTCCCCAGGGGCTCTGCCTCTCTGAGTCCCAGCACCCGCTGCAAAGCTCAGAGAGAAAGCTGCACTCACTCTGACCGAAGCCAGACAGTCCCGCTTCTCCCGTTTGAGTCTGGGTCCCTAAAGACTCGCCCGGATCTGGAGCTCAGAGTCTGGGACTCCCTCCCGATTGAAAACGCCAACCGCACCCTCTGCCGCCAGCCCGCTCCGCGCACTCCGCACCTCAGAATTTGACTTCAGCACTGTGCCTCCTCTGAGTGTCCGTATGCGTTTCTCTTTCCTCCTAGTTGTAGGACTTCCACTCAGCCAGCGTTCCTGTGGTTCTGGGTGATGTCCCTTCCGTTTTTTGGTTTCACTTTTGAAGTAGTTGTTCAGAGCAGCAAACTCCGGCGTTAACCTATGCCGCCATCTTGGTTCTCCTCAAAATATATTTTTTTTAAAAAAGAGAATTAGCGGAGATATTTTAATATTGCTATTTGCCCTTTCTCTATAATAGAAGTGTGAGAGAGGAAAGGAAGTTAGTAAAATGTATATGAAAATAATATATAAATTTATTAATAAATAAACATTAACAAAAGGATATAACAATAACAGAGGTATGATATAAAAACGACAAAAACATGATATGAAAACAATAGAAACATGATTTGAAAACAACGAAAACATGATATAAAAACAACAGTGATGCAAACAATGACTGATAAAGTGATTAAACTTATTCTAATATCTCCCTGTATACCACATTAAGAGTGAAAACACTTTCAGAGTGCTTGACTAATTTCCCTTGTGATGAAGTATTTAGAACTTTAACTGTAACGTCACATGCTCTTCAAACTCGAGAGAAAGCAACATATAACTGATCATGTGCAAAAATGGGTTCAGGTAGGAATATGCCTACTTTGTCTAGAGTTTGTCCTTGTAATTTATTGATAGTCATCACAAATGCCGGCATCATGGGAAACTGTTGTCAAATCAATTTAAATGGGAGGCCAGTGTCAGATGGGGACAAATTAATTCTTGGAATCAGAACAACCTCTCCCTCTGCAGATCCTGTTAATACTTCAGCTTCGATAATGTTAGGTCGTAATCTTTTGATAATAAATCTGGTACCATTACAAAGACCCCATTTACTATTGAGATTTCTCAATAGCATGGTGATTGCACCCACTTTCAATTTTAATTTATGACACGGCTTTCCCGAAGGAGTAATACTATTAAGAAATTCTATGGGAAAATTTTCCTTTTCAGCATCATCTGTGTAATCAATGGAATCATCACTCAAATATGTGTGAAAATCTCCATCGAGTATATCCAAATTTTCTTCATTTAATTTTTGAACATGCTCATTTTTTGGACAAAGAATTGCATGTTTAGTTATATTTTTAATATTATCTATAGCAGTGGTTCTCAACCTTGGCTGCACATTAGAATCACCTGGGAATCTTAAAAATCCTGATTCCTGGGCCTCATCCTCCGGAAATTCTGTTTCTTTGTTATGGGGTGGGGCCACAACATTAGTAACAAAGAAACAGAATTTCCGGAGGATGAGGCCCAGAAATGAGGATTTAAAAAAGATTCCCGGGTGATCTAATGTGCAGCCAAGGTTGAGAACCACTGATCTATAGATATTGTATTTCCAAAGGTAGCTTCAATAATAGATCCATTAAAAATCATTTCACTTCTACGCTCCACTCCAAGGGCAGGTTCCTGCCTGAAATCTCGCCCTCCTGGAAACAGATGGAGGAGGGCACAGCTGTTTCCAAGATGACCCCTGCAGGACTGAATTCCTTCCGGATGGTCGCGCTTCTGGCTGTGATGTTACACCCAGGGTTTTTATATAAGTAGATACTAAAGGCCCGGTGCACAAAATTCGTGCACGGGTGGGGGGAGGTCCCTCAGCCTGGCCTGCACCCTCTCACAATCCGGGACCACTGGCTCCTAACCACTCACCTGCTTGCCTTATCTCCCCTAAACCCTCTGCCTGCCTGCCTGATCACCTCTAACTGCTTGACTGCCTGCCTAATCACCACAACCACTCGTCTGACTGCCTGATTGCCCCTAACCACTCGCCTGCCTGCCTGATCGCCCCTAACCACCTCTGCCTCAGCCTTGCCTCTGCAGCTTTGTCTGGAAGGATGTCCAGAATGATGTTCTGAAGGTCGTTTGGCTGTCTGGTCTATTTAGTATATTACTCTTTTATTATTATCGATGACTAGAGGCCTGGTGCACAAAATTTGTGCATGGGTAGGATCCCTACGCTTGGTGGGCGATCAGGGCCCATCAGGCTCCTTCTGCCTCCCTGCCTCCTCCTTTCCTTGCTCCCTCAGCACCCTGCTAGTGGTTGCCTGCCATGTTCCCCACTGACCCCTAGTGGTCAGCGCACATCATATTGAGCGATCGAACTCCCAGTCTCCTGGTTGAACTCCTGAGGGGACACTGAATATTAGGCTTTTATATATATTGCCGGGAGCCGGTCCATCCTTGCTGTTTCAAGGGACCTGGCATATATGGCATACTGTTCTTAATATGTTTGCTAACCTTCTTGGCACTATGTGTTTTAACCAAGGTCTCTGAGAAAGGTTGTTTCCCCAGGTAGGGATTTTCCCCTGAAGTTAGGGAGGGAATAAAACCCCTCAACTAAGTGCCAGGAGGGTAATTAATCACTTTAACTATGAACAATCATGCTTAAGCTACATAATCTTTACTCCCTGGAATGGAGATAAGAAACGCCCTAACCTTTGTAATAGAGATTGATAGGATTGGAATCAACTGGTATAAATACAGTTGTTAGAATACAGAACTTAGAAGACAGAACCAAGAGAGACAGAACCTACACACAGAACCTACACACAGAACTTAGAACACAGAACTTAGATTGAGAGAACATGGCAAAAGATCCTGGACTGAACCTGACTGCAGAAATTGGCAAGAGAACCTGACTAGAACCTGGTGACTGAACCTGGCTGGAGAACCTGGAGAACCTAGCAAGAGAACATGGACACAGAACCTGGCTGGAGAACCTAGCGAGGGAACATGGCTACAGAACCTGGCTGGAGAACCTGGAGAACCTAGCAAGAGAACATGGACACAGAACCTGGCTGGAGATCCTAACCAGAACTTCGCTGGAGATCCAGACCAGAACTTGGCTGGAGATCCTGGCTGGAGATCCTGGCTAGGCTGCTGATCAACTGAACGCTGTCTCTGTGTCATTCCTTCTTCGCCGACTCCGTCCACACCTTTGGGGACCCCTGGACCCGCTGGGGTTGGACCCCGGCAATATATAGATAATATTCCACTGTATGGATATATCTCATTTTATTTATTTATTCATTAGCCTGTAGACATTTGGTTGTTTTCACTTTTGGGCTATTGTTGTTATAAATATCCATGTACAAGTTTTAGTGTGTGTATACATTTTCTTTCTTTTTGTGTGTGTGTATACATTTTCATTTCTCTAGGGTATTTACCCAGGAGTTGTATTACTAAGTCATATAGTAACTATATAGTTAACATTTTGAAGAAGTGCCAGACTGTTTTTCAAAGTGACTGTACCATTTTACATTCCCACCAACAGTGTATGAGGGGGATACAATTTTTCCAAATCTTTGGCAACATTTATTGTTTGCCTTTTTTATTACAGCCATCCTAGAGGATGTGAACTGGTGTCTCACTGTAGTTTTTATTTGCATTTCCCTAATGGCTGATGATGTTGAGCATTTTATTGTGTACTTATTGTCCATTTGTATATCTTCTTTGGAGAAATGTTTATCCCAATTTTTCTCCATCTTTTATTTAGGTTATTTGTCCTTTTATTGCTGAGTTGTAAGGGTAATTTATATATTCTGAATTATAATTCTTTATCAGATACTAGAGGCCCGGTGAAAGAAATTTGTGCACTTGAGGCGGGAGGTCCCCCAGGCTGACCTGTGCCCTCTCACAGTGTGGGAGCCCCATGATTAATCACCCCAAAGACATAGGCCCCACCCACCCATCCAGGGCTCCTCGATGGATTGCCCCAAAGAGGAAGGCTGGAGCCAGGGGACCCACCTCCATGGCGGGCATGGGGCCACGGGAACCCCAGTGGAAGCCATGCAGAGCGGCCACCTGCACCCACCTCTACTGTGCGTGCAGCCATCTTGTGACTGCATGAGGGCATCACGGTGTGATGGTGTGAGGACCACCTAGGCTTTTATTAGTAAGACTAGAGGCCTGGTGCACAAAAATTTGTGCACTTGTGGGGATTGTCCCTCAGCCCGGCCTGTGCCCTCTCACAGTCTGGGACCCCTCGCAGGATGTCCACCTGCTGGCTTAGGCCTGCTCCCTGGGGGATTGGGCCTAAGCTGGCAATCAGACATCCCTCTGGCAGCCCAGGAGCCCTCGGGGGATGTCCACTTGCCAGTGGGGAGCAGGTCTAAGTTGCAGTCTGACATCCTTAGTGCTGCTGAGGAGGTGGGAGAGGCTCCCACCACCACCGCTGTACTGGCAGCAGTCAGCCTGGCTTGTGGCTGAGCAGAGCTCCCCCTGTGGGAGTGCACTGACCACCAGGGGGAAGCTCCTGCATTGAGCATCTGCCCCCTCATGGGCAGTGTGTGTCATAGTGACCAGTCATTCCCAGTTGTTCTGCTGTTAGTGTCAGTTTGCATATTACCCTTCTATTATATAGGATAGAGGCCTGGTGCATGGGTGGGGGCCGGCTGGTTTACCCTGAAGGGTGTCCTGGATCAGGGTGGGGGTCCCGCTGGGGCACCTGGCCAGCTTGGGTGAGGGGCTGATGGCTGCTTGCAGGCTGGTCACACTTCCTTCAGGGTGGGGGTCCCCACCGGGGTGCCTGGCCAGCCTGTGTGAGGGGCTGAAGGCTGTTTCCAGGCTAGTCAAGCCCCCCCAAGTGGGGACCCTCACCCCATGGAGGTTTGGCCAGCCTGGGTGAGGGGCTGATGGCTGTTTTCAAGCTGGCCACACCCCCTTTAAGGTGGGGGGGTCCCCATGGGGTGCCTGGCCAGTCTGGGTGAGGGGCTGAGGGTCGTTTTCAGGCTGGCCAAGCCCCCCCCAGTGACAGAAGGTCTCAGCCTCTCCTTTTTTTTTTTTAAATTCTGGGATTTATTTACCTTCTATAATTGAAACTTTGTTGCTTTGAGTGGAGCTCAGAGCCTCTGTGGCAAGCGGGAAGCTTGGCTTCCTCCATCATTGGGGCAGAGTCTGGGGCATGCTGTGGGACCCAGAGTCAAGTCCCCGCTCACCCATGTGCACCTCGAAATTGCGCGAGACCCAGACCTGGCCGGCCCCACCCCCATTGGGCAAGAGCCAGATCCGGCCAACCCCACCCTGTCAAGCCCCACTGGGCAGGGGGTGCAGCCTCAGGTCCCCCAGCCTGGTGCCGGGCAGGAGGCACAGACTCAGGGCCCCCTTCAAGCCCTGCTGGGTGGCGGGGGCATAGCCTCAGGTCCCCCTGTGCACCCTCAGGTTCCCAGGCCTGGCACTGGGGCGGGCACACGGCCTCAGTCCCCTAGCCTGGAGTTGGGTTGGGGGGAGCAGCCTGAGGTTCCCATTCAAGCCCTGCCGGGCGGAGGCCTTGACCTGAGGTCTCCCATCACACCCCGCTGGGCAGGGGTGCGTGGCCTGACGTCCCCTGTTATTCCTGCTGGGCCAGGAGCATGGCTTCATGTACTCCGCCCCGGCCCGGTGCACGCAGCCTCAGGTCTCTGTTGATCGCTCGTTACAGCTCGTTACGGGAACCCCGCCTCCGCTGTGGGTGCAGTCATCTTGTGACAGTGTGACGGAGGGTCACTTTGCATATTACCTCTTTATTATATAGGATTATTTACTATATTCCTTATGTTATACTTTATATCCCTTGACTCTTGTGTGACTACCAATTAGTAATTCTTAATCCCTTCACCTTTTTCACCAAGCCTCCTAACACCACTCCTTGCTGGCAACCATCAGTCTATCCCAGCCGTGGGCAAACTATGGCCCGTGGGCAAACTATGGCCCGTGGGCCTGATCCGGCCCATTTGAAATGAATAAAACTAAAAAAAAAAAAAAGACCGTACCCTTTTATGTAATGATGTTTACTTTGAATTTATATTAGTTCACACAAACACTCCATCCATGCTTTTGTTCCGGCCCTCTGGTCCAGTTTAAGAACCCATTGTGGCCCTCGAGTCAAAAAGTTTGCCCACCCTGGTCTATCCTCTGCATCTATGAGTCTGTGTCTATTTTATTTTTCATTAATTTTGTTCTTTATATTTCACACACACTCATCAATTGATGGGCACTTGGGTTGCTTCCATAGCTTTGCTATTGTAAATAATGCTGCAATAAACAATGGGTGCATATATTCTTTTGAATTAGTGTTTCAGGTTTCTTTGGATAAATTGCCAGGAGTGGAGTGGCTAGGTGAGATGGCATTTCCATTTTTATTTTTTGAGATAACTCTGCATTGCTTTTCAAAGTGGCTATACCAATCTGCATTCCCACAAACAGTGTATAAGGGTTCCGTTTCTCCACATCCTCACCAACACTTGTTTGTTCATTTATTGATAATGGCCATTCTGACAGGTGTGAGGTGCTATCTCATTGTGGATTTAATTTGCATTTCATTGATGTTTACTGATGTTGCGCATCTTTTCATAGGTTTATTGGCCATCTGTATGTCCTCTTTGGAAAGTGTCTCTTCAGGTCTTTTGCCCATTTTTAAATAGGATTGTGTGTTGTAGTGGTATTGAGTTTTATAAGTTCTTTATAAATTTTGGATATAAACCCCTTATCAGATATTCTGATTGGTAAATATGTTCTCCCATTCTGTGGTTTGTTTCTTTATTTTGTTGATGGTTTCCTTTGCTGTGCACAATGTTTTTAGTTGGATGTAGTCTCATTGCTTATTTTTCCCTTTGATTTCCTTGCCTGAGGAGACATACCAGACAAATGATTGCTATGAAAAATGTTAGAGAGTATTTTTTAATTGTTTAAAGTATTACATATGTCTTCTTTTTCCCTGATTGAACCCCCCTGGCCACTCCCACTCCCCCCAGGAGAAGCCCTCAACACCCAGTGTCTGTGTCCATTGGTTATGCTAATATGCATGCATACAAGTCCTTTCATTGATCTCTAACCCTCCCCACCCCCACCCTGCCTTCTCTCTGAGGTTGGACAGTCTGTTCAGTGTTACCTTGTTCCTGGATTTATTTTTGTTCATCAGTTTATGTTGTTTATTATATCCCACATATGAGTGAGATCATGTGATATTTATCTTTCTCTGACTGGCTTATTTCACTTAGCATAATTCTCTCCAGTTCCATCCATGCTGTTGCAACTGGTAAAAGTTCCTTCTTTTTTATAGCAGCATAATATTCCATTGTGTAGATGTACCACAGTTTTTTAATACACTCATCTGCTGGTAGGCACTTAAGCTGTTCCTAAATCTTAGCTATTGTAAATTGTGCTGCCATGAACATAGGGGTGCATATATCCTTTCTATTTGGTGTTTCTGGTTTCTTGGGATATATTACTAGAAGTGGGATTACTGGGTCAAATGGGAATTCAATTTTTAACTTTTTGAGTAAACTCAATACTGTTTTCCACAGTGGCTGCACCAGTCTGAATTCCCACCAGCAGTTGCACAAGGGTTCCTTTTTCTCCGCATCCTCTCCAGTACTTGTTGTTTGTTGATTTGTTAATGAGAGCCATTCTGACAGGTGTGAGATGGTACTCACTGATGTTTTGATTTGCATCTATCAGATGATTAGTGCTTTGAGCATAGTTTCTTATGTCTCTTGGCCTTCTGTATGTCCTCTTTTGAAAAGTGTCTATTTATGTTCTTTGCCCATTTTTTAGTGGATTTTTTATCTTCCTTTTGTTAAGTTGTATGGTTCCCTGGAACTTTTGGAGATTAAACACTTATTTGAGATAGCATTGGCAAATATGTTCTCCCATGCAGTGGGCTTTCTTGTTGTTTTGTTGATATTTTCTTTTACTTTGCAGAAGCTCTTTATTTTGATGTAGTCCCATTTGTTTATTTTCTCTTTAGTTTTTATTGCCCTAGGAGCTGTATTGGTAAAGATATTGCTACAACATATGTATGATATTTTGCTGCCTATGGAGTTTTCTAAGTTTTTTATGGTTTTCTTTTTTTTTTTTATTATTATTAGTTAAGGTATTACAAATGTGTCCTCATCCCCCCCATATGGTTTTCCATCTTTAAGTCCTGTAGCTATTTTGAGTTTGTTTTTGTGTATTGTGTAAGTTGATTCTAGTTTCATTTCTTTTTGCATGTATCTGACCAATCTTCTCAGCACCATATATTGAAGAGACTGTTTTGACTCCATTGTATGCTCTTGCCTCTTTTGTCAAATATTAATTGAGCATAATATTTATGCTCTGTTCCATTGGTCTATATGTCTGTTCTTGTGTCAGTACCAGGAAGTTTTGAGAACCATGGCTTTGTAATATAGCTTGATGTCTGGTATTGTGATCCCTCTAACTTTATTCTTCTTTCTCAGGATTGCTGTGGCTATTCAGGGTCTTTTTCATTCCAGATGAATTTTTGGAGACTTCTTTCTAGGCCTGTGAAATATGTCATTGGTATTTTAATGGGGATTGCATTGAATTTATAAATTGCTTTGGACATTTTAATGATGTTGATTCTACCAATCCATGAATACAGTATGTTCTTTCATTTGTTTATTTCTTCCTCTGTCTCTTTTTCCAATGTCCTCTACTCTTCTGAGTATGGTCTTTTACCTCCTTAGTTAAGTTTATTCCTATGTATCTTAATTTTTTTGTTGCAATGGTAAATTGGATTTTTTTTTTCTCTTTCTGTGAGTTAATTATTGGTGTATGAAGAAGCCATAGATTTCTGGGTATTAATTTTGTATCCTGCTACATTGCCAAATTCATTTATTAAGTCTATTAGTTTTTTGATGGAGCCTTTAGGGGTTTCTATGTACAATATCATGTCATCTGCAAATAATGACAGATTTACATCTTTTCCAATTTGGATCCCTTTTTATTTCTTCTTCTTGTCTAATTGCCATGGCTAGCACTTCCAGTACTATGCCAAACAGGAGTGGTGAAAGTGGGCTTCCCTGTCTTGTTCCTGTTCTTAAGGGAAATGGTTTTAATTTTTGCCCATTGAGTATGATGTTGGCTGTAGGTTTGTCATATAAGGCTTGTATTATGCTGAGGAATGATCACTATATTCCCACTTTGCTGAGAGTTTGTACCAAGAACAGGTGTTGGATTTTGTCAAATGCTTTTTCTGCAACTATATGATTATGTGATTTTTGTCTCTCAATTTGTTTATGTGATGTATCATATTATTGATTTGCAGATATTGTACCATCCTTGCATCCCTGGAATAAATCCCACTTGGTTATAGTGTATTATCTTTCTAATGTAATGCTGGATCAATTTGCTAGAATTTTGTTGAGGATTTTAGCATCTATGTCAGTGAGGGCGAACCTTTTGAGCTCGGCGTGTCAGCATTTTGAAAAACCCTAACTTAACTCTGATGCCGTGTCACATATAGAAATTTTTTGATATTTGCAACCATAGTAAAACAAAGACTTATATTTTTGATATTTATTTTATATATTTAAATGCCATTTAACAAAGAAAAATCAACCAAAAAAATGGGTTCGCGTGTCACCTCTGACACGCGTGTCATAGGTTCGCCATCACTGATCTATGTTCAACAAGTATATTGGCCTGTAGTTCTCTTTCTTTATGGTGTGTTTATCTGGTTTTGTAAGTAGGGTAATTCTGGCTTCATAGAAAGAGCTTGGAGTGTTCCTTCTTCTTGAAATTTTTGGGATAGTCTGAGGAGGATAGGTTTTATTTCTTCTGTGAATGCTTGGTAGAACTCCCCTGTCAAGCAGTCCAGATTAGGACTTTGGTTTGCTGGAAGATTTTTGATTATTGCTTCAATTTCTTCAGTAGTTATAGGCCTATTCAGGTGTTTTGATTCTTCCTGATTGAGTTTTGGAAGCTTGTATTTTTCTAAGAATACGTCCAATAATTTAAGTTGTCCAGTTTGTTGGAATAGAGTTGTTCATAGTATTTTTTCATAATTTTTTTTTTGTATTTCTGTGGGGTTGGTTGTTACTTCACCTCTTTCATTTCTGATTTTGTTTATTTGAGTCCTCTCTCTTTACTTCTTGGTGAGCCTGGCTAGAGCTTTATCAATCTTGTTTATTCTTTCAAAGAACCATCTCTTGGTTTTATTGATTTTTTTGTATTTTTTTTTTTTTATCTCTATGTCATTTATTTCTGATCTGATCTTTGTTATTTCCTTGCTTCTGCTTACTCTGGGCTTTTCTCATTGCTCTCTTTCTAATTCTTTGAGTTGTAGAGTTATATAATTTATTACTATTTTTTTCTTTCTTTTTAGGTATGTCTATAGAGCTATGAACTTTACCCTCAAGACTGCTTCCACTGTGTCCTATAGATTTTTGATTGTTGTGTTTTCATTGTCATTTGTTACAAGGATGATTTTTATTTCTTTTTGATATCCTTCGTAACCAAATCATTGTTTAATAGCATGCCTTTAGCCTCCAAGTGTTTGAATTTTTTCATTGTTTTTATTGTAGTTGATTTCTAATTTTATGCCTTTGTGATCTGAGAAGATGCTTGATATGATTTCTATCTTCTTGAATTTGAAGAGACTTTGCCTGTGTCCCAATATGTGGTCTATCTTTGAAAATGTTCCGTGTGCACTTGATAAGAATGTATATTCTGTATCTTTGGGGTGAAATGTTCTGAATATGTCAATTAATTCCATCTGATCTAGTGAGTCATTTAGGATTGATGTTTCTTTGATGATTTTTTGTTTACAAGATCTATCCAGTGTTGTCAGTGGGGTATTAAAGTCCCCTACTATGACTTCATTGCTGTTTATCTCTCCCTTGATATCTTCTAGAAGTTTTTTTTTTTACATATTTAGATGCTCCTGTATTGGGTGCATATATGTTTACCAGGGTTATATCCTCTTGTTGAATTGCTCCCTTTAGTATTATGAAGTTGCCCTCCTTATATCTTGTTATGGCCTTCACTTTGAGGTCTATTTTGTCAGATATAAGTATTCCTACTCCTACCCCAGCTTATTTTTTATTACCATTGGCCTGAAAAATATTTTTACCTCTCTTCACTATCAGTCTGTGTGAGCCCTTTTTTTCTGAGGTGCATCTCTTGTAGACAGCAGATATATGGGTCATGTTTTCCTATCCATTTAGGTACACTATGTCTTTTGATTAGAGCATTTCATCCATTTATGTTCAAGGTTATTATTTACTAGAGGCCCGGTGCACGAAATTCCTGCACTGGGGGTGGGTGTCCCTCAGCCCAGCCTGCTCCCTCTCCAATCTGAGACCCCTCGGGGGATGTCCAACTGCTGGTTAGGGTCTATCTCTATGGGATCGGGCCTAAACTGGCAGTTGGACATCCCTCTCACAATCTGAGACTGCTGGTTCCCAACCACTCGCCTGCCTGCCTGCCTGATTGTGCCTAACCACTTCTGCCTGGCAGCCTGATCACCCCCTAACCACTCCCCTGCCAGCCTGATCGCCCCCAACTGCCCTCCCCTGCAGGCCTGGTCACCCCCAACTGTCCTCCCTCTGTCCCGGTAACCTCTAATTGCCCTCCCCTGCTGGCCTGATCACTCCCAACTGTCCTCCCCTGCTGGCCATCTTGTGGCGGCCATCTTGTGACCACATGGGGATGGCCATCTTTGACCACATGGGGGTGGCCATCTTGTGCAATGGTGTGATGGTCAATTTGCATATTACTGCTTTTTTATATAGGATAGTCACATGTTTTTTGCCATTTTTATTCTTTATTCTTGTGTTCCTTCATCCCATCCTATTTCTTCTTCTCACAGAAGTCCCTTTAGTATTTCGCATTACTGGCTTGGTAGTAATAAACTCCCTTAGCCCTTTTTTGTCTGTGAAGCTCATGATTTCACCTTCAATTTTGAATGATAGCCTTGCTGGGAATAATATTCTTGGATTCAGTCATTTGTTTTGCATCACTACATATATTTCATTCCATTCCCTTCTGGCCTGATGTGTTTCTGTTGAGAAATTAGTCTATAGTCTAATGGGAGATCCCTTATAGGTAATTTTCTGTCTCTCTCTAGCAGCCTTTAAGATTCTTACTTTGTTGTTGATGTTTGCCAACTTAAATATGATGTGTCTTGGTTTCGGTCTTTTTGGGTTCATTTTGTTTGGGACTGTGTAACTTCTTGGAATTTTTGAGTTTTTTCTTCCCAATATCAGGGAAGTTTTTTTTGTTTGTTTGTTTGTTTTTTTTTACTGTTCATCAGATTATTTATTCCCTTGATTTTTAGATTCACTTGTTAATAGATGTGTATTTGTTGTTCATAATTTGTATCTTTACCTTTTTCTTCTTCTTCCTCTTCTTAAAGGATACCTTTCAGCATTTCATATAATACTGGTTTGGTGGTGATGAACTCCTTTAGCTTTTTCTTATCTGTGAAGCTCTTTATCTGGCCTTCACTTCTGAATGATAGTTTTGCTGGATAAAGTAGTCTTGGTTGTAGGTTCTTGGTATTCATCACTTTGAATATTTCTTGCCACTCCCTTCTGGCCTGCAAAGTTTCTGTTGAGAAATCAGCTGACAGTCGTATGGGTACTCCCTTGTAGGTAACTGATTTCCTTTCTCTTGCTGCTTTTAAGATTCTCTCTTTGTCTTTTGCTCTTGGCATTTTAATTATGATGTGTCTTGGTGTGGTCCTCTTTGGATTCCTTTTGTTTGGGGTTCTCTGCGCTTCCTGGTCTTGTAAGTCTATTTCTTTGACCAGGTAGGGGAAGTTTTCTGTCATTATTTCTCGAAATAGGTTTTCAATATCTTGCTCTCTCTCTTCTTCTGGCACCCCTATAATTCGGATGTTGGCATGATTGAAGCTGTCCCAGAGGCTCCTTACACTATCTTTGTATTTTTGGATTCTTTTTTCATTTTGCTTTTCCGGTTGGGGGTTTTTTGTTTCTTCGTATTTCAAATCTTTGACTTGATTCTTGCGATCCTCTGGTCTATTGTTGGGAGTCTGTATAATGTTCTTTATTTCAGTCAGTGTATGCTTAATTTCTAGTTGGTCCTTTATCACAACATCGAGGGTCTCATTAGATTTCTTGAGGATCTCACTACATTTATCGGCGGTCTCACCAGTCTTCTTGAAGATCTCACTACATTTATCGGCGGTCTCACCAGTCTTTTCGAGGGCCTTATTAAGTTTATCGGCGGCTTCTAGACAGTTCTTTAAAGACCTTAAAAGTGTGGTTTTGAACTCTATATCCAGCAGTTTGCTTTCCTCCAATTCTGTCGTTTGTGTCCTGTTTCTTCGTCTCAGCAGTTTTTATGCTTCGCTGTGTCGATAGAGTTCCTTTCTGTGCTAAGTGTCCCAATTAACGGAGGTAGACACTCTTGGTGCACCCCCTTGTGGGCTTTGTGCACAGTCTTGTTGTAATGAAGCCTTGATTGTTGTAGTTATCACTGTGAGGAATTGACCTCCAGGCCAATTGGCTGCGAGAATCAGCTGTGCCTGCAGTGGGAGAACTTCTTTGCTGGAGACACCCCTCTGGGGCTAGATTTGCTTCAATGGGGCTTTGGTGCTCACTGAGTCTGCCCCCGGAGTGTGTCTTTTATCGTTCCACAGAGCTGCAAACTGGATGGTCCCACTCTGACCTCTGGGCTTCCTGGCTCCTGGATCTCTAGGGAGGTGCTAATCTAGCCTTTGCCTGAGCCTATTCAGCAAAAGTCTCCCTGCAGGCCTTGGGCGGGGTGGGTCACACAGGATCAACAGAGCGGGGTTAGCAATTATGGCTGCTCTCAGTCTTGCCCTCAGAGGCTCTGCTTCTCAGTGTCCCAGTAATTGCTGCAAACCCCATGGAGAGAAAGCTGCCCTAGGGTTCTGAGTGATGCCAGACAGTCCCGCTTCTCCCGTATGAGTCTGGGTCCCTAGAGACTCGCCTGGAGCTGGAGCTCAGAGTCTGAGACTCCCTCCTGGTTGAAAACAACAACCACGCCCTCAGCCACCAGCCCTCGCCGCATACACTCTGCACCTTAGTATTTTACTTCACCACTGCACCTCCTCTGAGTCTCAGTATGTTTTACTCTTTCCTCCTAGTTGTAGAACTTCCACTCAGCCAGCCTTCCTGTGGTTCTGGATGATGTTCGTTCCATCTTTTAGTTGTATTTTTGAAGTGGTTGTTCGAGGCAGCAAACTCCAGTGTTTACCTATGCTGCCATCTTGGTTTCTCTCAGGGAAGTTTTCTGACATTATTTTTCAAACAGGTTTTCTATTTCTTGCTCAGGTTCTTCTCATTCTGGTACCTCTATTATGTGGATGTTGTTTTGTTTCATATTGTCCCACAGCTTCTTTAGGCTCTTCTCCTGGTTTTTAAGTGTGTGGTTTTTTCCCCCAGTTACTGCTCTTCTAGGTTGTTTTTTTCCTACCTTGTCTTCTAGCTCACTGATGCAGTCCTCAGCTTCTTCTAGTCTACTGTTGATGTTTTCTATTGTGCTCTTTAATGCAGCGATGTCATTTTTCATTTCTTCTTGGTTCTTCTTCATTTCCTCTTGATTCTTACACATGTTGTTGAAGTTGTCCTTCATCCTTTGCAGCATCCTTATTACCATTGCTCTGAATTCTTTCTCTGATGAATTGCTTGCCTCCATTTCATTTACTTCCTTTTCTGGTGATTCTTCCTTTTCTTTTGAATGTGAGCTGTGTCCTTGTCTCCCCAGTTTTGCTCCTCTTAGGATATCTGTTTATGTGACTCATTCTCGAACATGTTGATCAAAAGGTACAAAATACAACTTGACAAGACATGACACAGAGGGAACAAAACACGAATGTATTCACAACACTGATAACCGAAAATAAAGACCACCAGAGAAAAGAGAATTAGGAGAGAGAAAAGAGTACAAAAATGATATTTAGAAAAGAAAAATAGGTAAAAGAGAAAAGAAAAAGAATAAAAAAGAAGAGAAAATATATGTATATGGGCAGAAAACTCCACAAAACAAACAAATAAACCAAAAAATGGAAACAACAAACACCTAGTAAAAAAGTGGGGGTGGGGTGGGGGTTGGGACCGAAGAACCAGAGCTTATTTCCAGAAGGTAAAGTAAAGGAATTTAATGAATGGAGGAATGGCCATGATTCAGTATAGAGAAGATAGAAAGAGAATGAGTGTATAATAAGAAAAGTAAAAAACAAAAGAATCAATAAAATAAAAAAGTAAAAAATAACATAAATAGAAAATTAATTAAAAATAATTAAATTAAAAAATATTAAAAATATATAAATGTTTCCCCTTTATTTAATCTATCTATCTAGATATTCATCTATTTTTGGAAAAGGAGAATAGAGTAGAGAGCAGATAGGCCTGAGTTTGGTGAGTGAAACTTAAGCTATTAGTAGAATAAGAGAGCAAGCGAAGAGAGGAAAAATAAAAACTTAAAATGAAAACAAAAACAAACAAGCAAATTAGCAATCAAACAAACAATAACAACAAGAAAAAATTGGCTAGCGAAGAAAAAAGAAGAGTGCATGAACTTGGAGCAGGGAAGAGGAAATTAGATATATGAGTAAGCCAACAGAGACTACTATAAAGCAAATAAAGAAAATCAATTTTTAACAAAGAGTAAAAAGAAAGGAGAGAGAAAAACTAAAGCAGGAATATGAGAAGAGAAGCAGGATGTTAAAAGGAGAAGTGTAAAAGAAATGGTTGGCAAAAAGGAAATATGAGATAAAGTAAAATAATGATAAAGAAATATATAATGTAGAACACTAATCCCCAAAAATAAAAGATTAAAATAACAATATTAATAATAATAATAAATAAAAATAATAAAAAATAAAATAAAGAAAAACAAAAATAGATAAAATTTAATTTCTTTAGTAAAAAATAAAAAAGTGAAGTAGTGAAGTATCGTTCGCTTCAGTTGAGTTTTAATGTCCCATGGAGGCTGGTTTAAGACCTCTCTCTACTGTTCTGTCTGCCATGTCTCAGTTTCCTGTTAGGTTGTCAGGCACCATGTTGACGTTCCCAGCGATCCACTGCTCTGTGTCAGACTCCACAGCCTTGATTTTAAGAAGTTGGGATCAATCTGCCTGCTTTGTTTTTCCTTCTGCTTTCAGTCATATTTACACAAGCTTCCATTTCTGACATGGGCTCTAGGTGGCAGTGTTGCTGTATTAGTTTCCAGGACCAAATGGCTCCTCAACCCATTCCCTGAGTGCTCCCTGGGAATAGTCAGAATCCTTGTTTCCCTCCCAATCTCAAGGCTGGGTGCAGCTGTGCTGCTAGGAGGAGCCTGATCTTCAGGAGAAAAATGGCTGTTCAGCGTTGGAGAGACCGGACTGTCCCAGAGCTGGCTTCCTGGTTGTCTTTCTTTATTTTGTTCCCCAGCTTCCACGAAACCACCTTCCCCTGCATTGCAGCCTCGATGAGTGTTTGTAATGGAAAGATCCTATGTACTGGGTTTAGTGAGTCAAAGCAGGGAAAATATAAAGATAGAGCAACCATGATGCTGCAAGTCTCTCCCTTCCTCCCACCCCTCCCCGGCACTGCACAGCTGGTGCAGAACTTCAGGCTACCTTTCTGGGCACAGCCTCCTAAGGCTGTGGATCTACAGTCCCTGGTTGCCAGCAGCCCTGGGACAGTCGAGTATTACACGTGTCCCCAAGGGACGTGGACTTGATGCAGAGCAGTTTCCTTCTGACCCTCTAGTCCTGCTTGTGCATGTCTCTCTCCAGCCTAGAACCCCGATCCTACCATTCTCTGGGTGTCGCCTTTCCTTTCCAGCCCTGGATTGTCTCACCAGCTGTGTTTAATTCACCAATTCCAGGTGGATGTTATTTGATTCAGCTGTTTCTTCTATTTGCTCCATGAGAAGTCACAGGACATGTCCACCTATCTGGCCACCATTTTGTCTCCCAAGTGTCAGAGATTTTACTGCCTATATTTTCTTGTAAGATTTTTTATGGTTTTGAGTCTAGCATTTAAGTCTTTTATCCTTTTTGTTTATTCTTGTGTGTGGTGTCAGAAGGTGGTCTAGTTTCATTTTTTTCCATGTATCAGTCCAATTTTCCCAATGCCATTGTTAATTTTCCTTGTTTTTTGAGGTAGGCCTGTAGTGTTATGAACTTCCCTCTTAGGACTGTTTTTGCTATGTCCCAGAGATTTGGGGTTGTTGTGTGTTCATTTTCATTTGTTTTCAGAAAGTTTTTGATTTCTTTCTGGATCTCGTTGCTAACCCATTTATTGTTTAATAACATTCTATTTAGCCTCCATGTGTTTGAAAGTTTTTGGGTGTTTTTACTGTAGTTGATTTCTAATTTCATTCCACTGTGATCTGAGAAGATGCTTGATATGATTTCAATCTTCTTGAACTTGTAGAGACTTTTTTGTGTCCTAACATGTGGTCTATCTTTGTGAAAGATACATGTGCACTTAAGAAGAATGTAAATTCTGAAGCTTTGGAGTGAAATGTTCGATAAATGTCAATTAGGTCCATCTGATTCATTGTGTCCTGTAGAGTCACTGTTTCCTTGTTAATTTTTTGTCTGGAAGAACTATTCAGTGAAGACAGCAGGGTGTTAAAGTCCCCTACTATGACTGTATTGTTGTCGATCTCTGCCCTAAACTCCTCTAGAAGTTTTCTTAAAAATATATTTAGGTGCTCCTATGTTGGGTGCATATATGTTTACCAGGGTTATATCCTCTTGTTGGATTTATCCTATTAGTATTTCATAGTGACCTTTGTTGTCGCTTGTGCTGGCCTTCATTTTGAAGTCTATTTTGCCAAATATGAGTATTGTTACTCCAGCTATTTTTTTATTTACCATTTTCATGCAAAAATGTTTTCCATACATTCACTCTAATCTTGTGTGTCTTTTGTTCTGAGGAGGGTCTTTGTAGCCATCATATAGTTGGGTCATGTCTTTGAATTCATTCAGCTACCCTGTGTCTTTTGATTGGAACATGGAATCCACTTACATTTAAGCTTTGTATTGCTAGGTACTTACTTATTGCCATTTTAATTAATTATGTTTAGGTTTCACTCTCTATTTCTTCTTCACATTACAGCAGTCCTTTTAGCATTTTTTGTAACGCTGGTTTGGTGGTGATGTACTCTTTTAGCCTTTCTTTCTTTCTTTCTTTCTTTCTTTCTTTCTTTCTTTCTTTCTTTCTTTCTTTCTTTCTTTCTGGAAGCTCTTTATTTGACTGTTTATTTTGAATGATTGTCTTGCTGGATATGGTAATCTTGGTTTCAGCTCCTTGCTTTTCTTTCTCTTGGGTACTTCATGCCATTCCTTTCTGGCCTGTAGAGTTTCTGGTGAGAAACAGGTATCAGCCTTATGGGAGCTCCTTTGTAGGTAACAGTTTGCTTTTCTCTTGCTGCCTTTAAGATTCTCTCTTTGTCTTTAATTTTTGGCACTTTAATTATGATGTGTCTGGGTGTGAGCCTGTTTGCGTTCTTCAAGCATGGGACTGTCTGTGCCTTCTGTACTTGTGTGACCTTTTTTCTTACAATGTTATGCAAGTTTTCTGCCATTATTGCTTCAATAATGATCTCTATTTCTTTCTCTCTGCCTCTTCTGGCACACCTGTTATTCAAATATTGTTATGTTTCATATTGTCCGGCAGCTCCCTTAAGCTGTCAATTTTTAAATTGTTTTTTTCTTTTTTGGTTCTCTGATTGAGTGATTTTTTTAACCCTGTCTTCTAATTCACTGATTTGATCCACAGCTTCCCTTAATATGCTGTGTATGCCTTCCAATGTGTTCTTTTATTTGTGCTCTGTCATTCTCTATTTATGTTTTCATAGTACATCTTTTCTCATGCTGTTGTGCATCTTTACCATCATTATTCTGAACTCTATATCAGGTAAATTTCTTATCTCCATTTCATTTATCTCTTCTTCTGGAGAATTTTCTTGTTCTTTTATTTGGGGGCTGTTTCTTTGTCTCATCATTTTGGCTGTTTGGGTTTGTGACTATGTATTAGGTAGATCTGCTACATCTCTCAATCTCTAGTGCAGACAGTATCAAATACAGCTTCCGTCTAATTACATCAGGCAAAGACTCAAAGCCTCCAAAGACTCCTCTGCCTACAGACTGATAAGATTCTGTCTTGAATTGCCCTCAGGCAATTGTTCACAGGTGGGGCAATTGCTTCTGCCTGGAGGCTGATTGTTATTCTCAGTCTCTTATTGGGCCTCAGAAACTCCTCACCTTGGGGCAAGGTATTTTCCAATAGGAAGGGTCAACTATCTTCCCCCCATGCAAAGCTGCCTGTATAGCAAATGTCTGCATGAGAAAGATGACCTCTATAGTGTGAGGGAATGACTCAGCACAGGAAACCCTGGTGTCTGCCTTTTAAGCTCTAACCCCAGAGCCCCGATCCTTGCTTCTGCTCACACAGCTCCAGTCCATTCTGCCCTCCCTTTGTCAGAGCACAAGGTGAGTGGCTCCATAGGAAATTTTGTGCATTGGCCCTCTTAATGGGTGCCTGAATTTCCAGCCATCTCTCCCTGGCACACAGCAACCCTGCTGCTTTTCACAATCATGTTGTATGGGTACTCTTTTCAGCTCTGGTGCTCTCTGGTGGGGGGCATGGCTTGGGGATTAGACCCCAGAGTTCACAGTGGCAACCCCCACAGTTGAGATATCTCTCCTTTACTTCAGTTGCTGTCTGTGGGAGCCCGGCCATCCCTTTCTCACCTCCACCCCCTTACTAGTCTTTATGTGATCTCCATTTTCCATCCTTGGATATTAGGGTTCTCTCCAGTGAGTGTTCCATTGATTATTCAGGAAGTTTTCTGTATTTTAGTTGTAATTCTAGTTTGGTCTTGGGAATGTGTCCATGCAACATCCACTTATTCCACTGCCATTTGTAATTCATTCAGTTATTATTTTTTTAATAGGTTCTCTATCCCTTGCTTTCTTTCTTCACCTTCTGGTACCCTTATGATGTAGAAGTTGTTACTCTTCATGTTATCCCAAAAGTCTTTTAAAGTGTCCTCATATTTTTCAAATTCTTTATTCTGCTCTTATTCAGTGTTTTCTTCTAGTTTGTCTTCCAAATCACTGATTTGATCATCTGCTTTGTTCAACCTACTTTTTATTCCTTTTAGTGTATTCTTCATTTTATATATTGCATCCTTTATTTCTTTTTGGTTCTTTTTTTATAGTTTTTATGTCTTTTTATGTTTACTCGTTTCTTGGTTAAGTTTCATCCATTCTTCCCTAAGTTTCTTGAAAATTATTATAACTATTATTTTGAATTCTATATCTGTTAATTTCTTTCCTCTATTTCATTTAGCTCTTTTTCTAAAGATTTTTCTTATTCTTTCCTTTGGGGCATGTTTCTTCTTCTCTCCATTTGGGTGCCTGCTTTTTTTAAAAAAATATATTTTATTGTTTTTTTACAGAGAGGAAGGGAGAGGGATAGAGAGTTAGAAACATCGATGAGAGAGAAACATCGATCAGCTGCCTCCTGCACATTCTCTACTGGGGATGTGCCCACAACCAAGGTACATGCCCTTGACCGGAATCGAACCTGGGACCCTTCAGTCTGCAGGCTGATCCTCTATCCACTGAGCCAAACTGGTTAAGGTTGTTTTTGTTTCTATGTATTAAATAGATCAGCTATGACTCCCAGTCTTAGTAGGGTGGCCTTATGGAGTAAGTTTCCTGTGGGACACCTTGGCACTATCTCCTTGATTACATGTATTGGATCCTCCAGGATTGTCTCTGTGTGGGTTCTGTTCGCCCTTCTGTTGTAGTTGAGTCTTGATTGCTATTGATTCATTCATGTATTTGGTAAACCTTCAGGCATAGCATTTGAGCTTCTGTGCAGGTGCTGATGTTTTACATTGTTAGTTATTGGACTCTTGTTTATCTAATATTCAGGTGGTTCTTCAAGCTGCTTGTTCTTTAATTTACTTATAATTTTGAAGTGGTCATGGGAGGTGGCATCATAGTGTCCACCTACTCTATCATCTTGACCAGATTCAGTTTTTAATTCTAATATTTGTATCATTAGTTTAAAATAGTATTATATATCACAATATTTGTCCATTAATTTTATTTCTATAATACTTTAAGAGAGCACCCCCAAGAGGGATACTCAGAATGATTTATAGATAAATCATCTAGTGTGTTTATTATTTGGATTGGGGAATATTTTAAGAACCTGGATTTTAGAGCAGTATTATGTACCAGGAACTTTATTGTTGACATAAGAATGAGAAGTGTGGCTTCTATCTTGAAGAATTTACTATGATATAGTTCTATATTTGGTAGAATGGATTTGTTCATATAGTAATGTGAACAAAGAAGATGACATTTGCTTGGGAAAGTATGGGAATGTTTTGTCTATGAGCATTTGAAGATCAAGAATGTGAGTGCCCTAAGAAAATTGGGGATTCATAGGTCATGCATTAAAAAAATGCACTATGTCTATTAAAGAGAAGATTGGGGGAGATTGGCTTTTAGGCAATAAGATTATCTGAAAATTTAAAGGAATTTGTACAGATTTGTATTCTGAAAATGGCAAGACAAATATTGCATATATCAGTGATACAATCTTTACTATTATTTAATAGAGTTTTTTAGTATGTTTAAGAGTAGGGACTATGAAGGGTAAATTAAAATGGGAAGTAATATAGCCTGTGAGGGATACTTGAAATGATTGATGGATAAACACTCTAGTATGTTTATGTTTGAATTGGGTAGTATTTTAAGAATCTGGATTTTAGGATAAGCCTTGTTACCAAAGCTGTAATGTTCTCTACAGTTGTATAGAAGCCCAAGGAAGCCAACAAAAACAGAATTCCAGTACTGAGACTAAATTGGTATTCTTTGTTTTTTTTTTTTTTTTTTTTTAATTGGTGTTGTTTTTATCAGACTGAGTTAAAGTTATCTGTATTGGGATTTAAACAAATATCTTTCCCCTTTAATTGTCCCACACAGAAAATGTTAATATGGATATGGGGAAATTAAATTGGAAGTTATAAAATAGTCTATGTGAAATTTATATAGAGAGAGGCATTAACATAGTGAATAAAGGGAACATTGTAATTAAAGGCTATTATTGAATGCTGGAATAGATTATCAAAAAGGTTGTAGATTTCTTGTAAGAGCTTTAAACATACAATATAGATCAATTTAAACTAGCAACATTTTAGAACGACCTCTGGCTTTGTGCATGTGGTTATGTTACAGAAGACCGGAGAAAATCCAAGCAATGCTTGGAGAAAGGGGAGTCACATTTTATTGTAATTATGCGTAGGCCCAGAGAAAAATGTGTCTTTCAAATTTGGAGCCCCCCAACATGGAGGAAACTTTCTCTATACTTTTTCCAGTCCTTTGTCTCCCGTATTTGGAATGAGACTTCTGAGAAAGGCCTGTGTGCTGGGAAGCAGCCATGAGACCATATCTCAAGGCCTGGTCTGGTGCCAGCACTGACAACTCTGTCTGGGGCATAATTTATGGCCTCTCTGGAATGGGAGTAGTATAGCTGGACATTTGTAAACAAGGATCTGAAGTCCTGCCAAGAAGAGGTGAATGTCTATCAGGAACAACCGTGTGACTTGTAAGCAAGTCACGCTGGGTCAAGATTGCACACAATCTTGAGTTCCCAGAACATTTACCTCCCTGAGAAAAGATAAGATTAAAAAGTTGTGGGTAGAGCAGAAAAGGGAATGCTCAGCTGCAAGTGTCTTCAATGTGCTATTGTAATAATATAGAACAAAACAAAATTTTGTTGATTAACTGCTGATGCACTAACCTCGTGTGAAACCCCAATAAAAGCAATGGTTGAGGGTACAGAGCTCACTACATGCCTGAGCGAGCTGTAGCCCTCTGCCCGGCATCAATCGCCTGTGTGCTCGTCTTACCTCTGCGTCTTTGGTTCATTAAACATCCCTCAACAGAGTAGTCTTATTTTCCTTATTATTTAAGCAAGCAAGTGTTTACAGAAGCCAAAATAGCAAGGTTAAAATTTCAAACAGCAGTTTTTATGTACAATGGATGCTTCAGTTATACTAATGAAGTCTCTATGACCCAACTCAATTATTACTTTCACTAAAGAAGCCATTCCCTAGCCATTCACACAGATTTGACTATTTCTTCCTTTGTATTTTCCTGTCATATTATCACAACATGTATCAAATTTAGGGTAATTCTTTGTGTATTGTCTTCCTTTCCTATATTATAGTTCTTTGAGGGTCAAAACTCTCTTATTTATCACTTGTATTTCAGGATTCTAGTTGAGTGGTGACAAAATAGATAATCAGTATTTTAAAAATCCCTTACCTCTTTCATTCTAGCAAAGCTAGAATTATATAGGAACTGGCTAAGAACATTTCAATTTTATGTGTTTATATCATTTCCCTTATTTTGGAATGCACTTTCTCCTTTTCTGTTTGTATGTCTTACCATATTATTCCAAAGTTAGCACAAATCTCACGTCCTTCAAAGAGTCCCCTGAAGATACAAAACCTACCAAAAAACTACTGGAACTGATAAGTATTTCCAGTAAAAATAAGGATATAAAATTAATATTCATAAGTTGGTGGCATTTTTATACACCAATAATGAACTATAGGAAAGAGAAATTAAGCCCTGACCAGTTTGGCTCAGTGGCTAGAGTGTCGGCCTGTGGACTGAAGAATCCCAGGTTCGATTCCAGTCAAGGGCATGTACCTTGGTTGTGGGCACATCCCCAGTAGGGGGTGTGCAGGAGGCAGCTGATCGATGTTTTGCTCTCATCGATGTTTCTAACTCTCTATCCCTCTCCCTTCCTCTCTGCAAAAAATAAATAAAATATAAAAAAAGAAAGAGAAATTAAGAAAACAATCCCATTTATAATTGCAGCAAAAAAATAAGGTACCAAGAAGGTAAAAAAATCTGTATTCAAATAATTATAGGATACTAAATAAATAAATTAAGGAAGATACAAATAAGTGGAAGCATATAGCATGTTCATGGATGGGAAGAATTAACATCATTAAAATGTCCATACTACCCCAAGAAATCTATAGATTCTTCACAATTCCTATTAAAATGCCAATGGCATATTTCACAGATATAGAACAAATATTTTAAAAATTTATATGGAAACAGAAAAGAATCTGAAAAGCCACAGCAATCTTCAGAAAGAACAAAGTTGGATTCACACTTGATATCAAACTATACAACAAGGCCATTGTAATAAAAATGGCCTATTACTGGTTTAAGAACAGGCATATAGATCAATGGAATAGAACAGAGAGCTTTTATGATTAATATTTAACAAAGGAGGCAGGAATATACAATGGAGTAAAGACAATCTCTTCAATAAATGGTCTTGGGAAAATTGAACAGGCACATGCAAAAAAAATGAAACTAGAAACCAATTTAAACAATACATAAGAATGAACACAAAATAGGCTAAATGCATACATGTAAGTCACAAAATAATAAAAATTATAGAAGAAAACATAAGCAGTATGATCTCAGACATCTCTTGTAGCAAGAATTTTGCCTATATGTCTCATCAGGAAAGGGAAATAAAGGAAAACATAAACAAATTGGACTACATCACACTAAAAAGCTTATGCCCATGAACTGGAGATTGAAACTGCAACCTAGGTATATGCCCTGATTGGTAATCAAACTTGCCACCTTTTGGTGTATTGGGGGAGGGGGGTGTGGGGTGATGCTCTAACCAACTGATTCACTGGGCCAGGGCTTGAGCCACCATTCTTTCCTTGGAAATTCTAAAGTATTTATTTGCATATTTGATTTACTTATTTTTAAATGTATGTCCTGTGACTTCTCAAATAGTTTCTTGTTCCTCTTCATGCCACAAATCCCTAGACTGGTGCTCTATTCAGAGTAGCTTGTCAATAATAAATAATTGTTTGTAATAAGGGAGGTAAGAAAAATTGTCAATTTGAGCACTTATATAACTTTCTGTTTTATTTCTAATACTGATACTAAATCTAGTTTCTAAAACAGACATAATGAAGAAACAGGACCAACAATTCCAATATTAAATGGTACAGGTCTTAGCCCTCATTTAGAACCCTTGGAACCAGATTGTTTTGGAATTTAGAATGATTCCTCTTCACCTGGGTAGCACCTATTAATATTTCACAAGTGGGTAAATAAAGACAACAAAGACCATAAATATGCTCATATCAGTTCAGATAAAGTTTGAGTTAATAAAGTGAACCTTGATACTGATGCTTAATCTATAAATCATTTTATTGACCTTAGAAATTGGTCAGAGTCTGAAAGTTAGCCTTTGTAATTATTTAGTATTCTTTTTAGTTTAAAGTGGGAGATTCCATCCTATATAATAAAAGCCCAGTGACCATTACAGTGTAACAATGAGAACGTCCAATGACCAGACCACCAGCCGGTAGCTATGATGAGCACTGACCCAGACCTAGCTGTTGGTGCCCTGACAACCCCAAATCTTGTTCACCCACAAAGGAGGGAGGAGGGAGCCAGATACCCATACCTGGACCCTGACAGCAGGGAGGCAGGAGCCCAATTCCTCATGGAATCGGCCATTGGTCAGCTTGCTCTCTGTGCTCTGACAGCCCTGAATCCTGTTTATCTGTACCCTGGACCTTGACAGCAGGGAGGAGGGAGCCCCATTTCTCACAGAATTGGCCTTGGTCAGCTTGCTGTTGGTGCCCTGACAGCCCCGAATCCCATTCACCCACACCCGTGACCCTGACAGGAGGGAGGAGGGAGCCAGGAGCCAGATACCCACACCCCAGACCCTGATAGCAGGGAGGTGGGAGCCCCATTCCTTGCTAAATTGGCCATTGGTCAGCTTGCTGTCCGTGCTCTGACAGCCCTGATCCTGTTCACCCACAGCCCCGAACCCTGACAGCAGGGAGGCAGGAGCCCCATTCCTTGTGGAATCAGCCATTGGTCAGCTTGCTGCCTGAGCCCTTACAGCTCAAATTCCCGTTCACCCGCACCCCAAACCCTGACAGCAGGGAGGCGGGAGCCCCATTCCTTGCTGAATCAGCCATTGGTTAGCTTGGTGTCTGTGTCCTGACAGCCCAGAATCCTATTCACCAGCACCCCAGACCCTGACAAGAGAAAGGATGGAATATGTCTAAAGACCAACTATAGGCTGAAAGTACCTCTGAAGCTGAAAGAAGCCAGTGTCAGTGACAGAATATATCTGAAGACCAACTATTAGAACAAGGTACCTCTGCAGCTGAAAGAATGCGGCATCATCAATAGAATATGTCTGAAGACCAACTATTGGCACAACGTACCCCTGAAGCCAAAAGAAGCTGGCATCATTGACAGAATATGTCTAAAGAACAATCATCAACAAGTACTACCAATACTGGTAGGAACTGCCTTCAGAGCAAAAATGGAATAAGTGAGGATGCAATTATCGAACACAGTTGTGGTGAAGTGAATGTTACATGTCAATTTTGCCTATCACTAAATTTCTCTGATGAAAAACCATCTGATGGAAACTTTACTTGATGTTGTAACAAAGGTAAAATTTGTCCAAATGATGTACATTTTCCAGAATACCCGGCATATTTTAAAAATTTAATGATAAATTAAGATTCTGAAAGTAAGAATTTCATGGAAAATATTCATTCAATAAATAGTTCTGATGGAGAAAAAGATGGTGACCAGCAAGAAGGTAGGGAGGGAGAGTGTGTGAGAGTGAGGGAGAAATAATGGAGTGTGTAGACATGTGGTGTGTGTGTGTGAACTAGGGACAGTTAGATCCTGCAGGTTTTCCAAGGGGGCTGCCACTGTGGACACTTCGGGGGCGACCAGCATGCTCACAGAGACCACTCCATCTTGCAAAACAAAACTGCTTGACACTAGGATCCTAGCCTCACCACCACACAATCTGGTCTCAGACGAAAACCAGGACCCTAGAGCAGTGATGGTGAACCTTTTGAGCTCGGCGTGTCAGCATTTTGAAAAACCTTAACTCTGGTGCCGTGTCACATATAGAAATTTTTTGATATTTGCAACCATAGTAAAACAAAGACTTATATTTTTGATATTTATTTTATATATTTAAATGCCATTTAACAAAGAAAAATCAACCAAAAAAATGAGTTCACGTGTCACCTCTGACACGCGTGTCATAGGCTCACCATCACTGCCCTAGAGCCACTAGGGACAAAGACCTGCGACCACAGCTGCAGACCCACAGACACCAAGAATCCAAACATCTCTGCCGAAGATTTCTGGGAGTCACAGAACCCCTCCCCCTCCCCACAGGCCCAATGTAGTGGCATAGGAACTCCTAGACCCGCTTCGTACAAGCAGGCCTCCTGCCCACACAGGGCCGCTGCACTACCTGACTTTGAGCCTGGGCATGCGGACACAAGGAATCTGTTTCCCCGCAGTGTGCACTTGCACAACCAGACCCCACGCCCACACAAGGTGGTTGTACTACCTGAATTTGAGCCTGGGTGCGTGGACACTGGGAGTCTGTTTCCTGCAGCATGCACTCGCACGACCAGACCCCACGCCCACACAAGGCAGCTGCAAAGCAAAGGAATGAATCCAAGAATACTCTATCCAGCAAGACTATCAAATCAAAATTGAAGGGGAAATCAGGAGCTTTGCAGACAAAAAAACAAAAACAAACAAACAAAAAAACTAAGGGAGTTTATCACTACCGAGCCAGCAATGCAAGAAACGCTAAAGGGAATGCTGTAAAAAGCAGAAATAGAAAGGGAGGAAGGAACACAGGCATAAAGTACAGAAAAGGCTACAAACAAGTACCTATCAATAATAACATTTAACCTAAATGGATTAAATGCTCCAATAAAAAGACGTAGAGTGACTGAATGGATAAGAAAACATGACCCCTATATATGCTGTCTACAGGAGACCCACCTCAGAACAAGGGACCCACACAGACTGAAAGTGAAGGGATGGAAAAATACCTACCGGGCAAATGGAAATGAAAAAAAAAAAAAAAAAAAAAAGCTGGGGTAGCTATACTTATATCTGACAAAATAGACTTCAAAGTGAAGATTATAAAAAGAGGCAAGAAAGGCCACTTCATAATTCTAAAAGGACTGATACAACAAGAAGATATAACTCTGATAAACATTTATGTACCCAATGCAGGAGCACCCAAATACATAAAAAAATCTTCCAGAAGATATCAGGGGAGAGATTGACAACAACACAAACATAGTAGGGGACTTTAATACCCCATTACCATCACTGGATAAATCCTCTAGACAAAAAATTAGCAAAGAAACATCAATCCTAAATGACTCACTAGATCAGATGGACTTAATTGACATCTATAAAACATTCCACCCCAAAACTACAGAATATACATTCTTCTCAAGTGCACACGGGACATATTCAAAGGTAGACCACATATTGGGACACAGGCAAAGTCTCTCCAAATTCAAGAGGATTGAAATCATATCAAGCATCTTCTCAGATCACAATGGCATAAAATTAAAAATCAACTACAGTAAAAACAATCACAAAAATTCAAACACTTGGAGGCTGGATAGCATAATATTAAACAATGACTGTGTTATCAAAGAGATCAAAGAAGAAATAAAAAACATCCTGGAATCAAATGACAATGACAATGAAAACACAACAATCCAAAATCTTTGGGACACAGTGAAAACAATCCTGAGAGGGAAGTTCATAGCATTACAGGCATTACAGGCCTACCTCAAAAAAACCCCCCCAAAAAACAAAAAAAAAAAACAATAACAAAAAAACCCCTCAAAACCAAAAAAAAAAAAAACCAAAAGAAAAGAAAAAGAAAAATTGGTAATAATCCATCTAACTCTGCAAGAATTAGAAAGAGAGCAACAAGGAAAGCCCAGTGTGAACAGAAGGATGAAAATAATAAAGATCAGAATGGACATAGAGACCGAAAAAACAATACAGAACATCAATGAAATCAAGAGCTGGTTCTTTGAAAGGATAAACAAGATTGATGAACCTCTAGCTAGGGTCACCAAGAAGCAGAGAGAGGACCCAAATAAACAAAATCAGAAATGAAAGAGGTGAAATAACAACAGACCCCACAGAAATACAAATAATCATAAAAAAATTCTATGAGCAACTCTACTCCAACAAACTGGTCATCCTAGAAGCAATGGATATATTCCTAGAAAAATACGACCTTGAAAATCTCAACCAGGAGGAATAAAAAAACCTGAATAGGCCAATAACTATGGAGGAAATTGAAGCAATAATAAAAATATCTTCCAACAAACACAAGCCCTGGACCAGATGACTTCACAGGGGAGTTTTATCAAACATTCAAAAAGAAATAAAACCTATTTTCCTCAGATTATTCCAAAAAAATTCAAGAGGAAGGAGCACTTCCTAGCTCTTTCTATGAAGCCAGCATTACCCTAATCCCAAAACCAGATAAAGACACTACAAAGAAAGAAAATTACAGGCCAATATCCCTCATGAACATAGATGCCAAAATCCTCAACAAAATTCTAGCAAATCCAATCCAGCATTACATTAGAAAGATCATACACCATGAGAAAGTGGGATTTATTCCAGGGATGCAAGGATGTTATAATATCCACAAATCAATAAATGTGACACACCACATAAACAAACTGAGAGATAAAAATGGTATAATCATATCCATTGATGCAGAAAAAGCATTTGACAAAATCCAACACCCTTTCTTGATAAAAGCTCTCAGCAAGATGGGAATAGAAGAACAATACCTCAACGTAATAAAAGCTATATATGACAAACCCACAGTCAACATCATACGCAATGGGCAAAAAATAAAACCATTTCCCCTAAGAACAGTAACAAGACAGGGATGTTCACTCTCACCACTCCTGTTCAACATAGTACTGGAAGTACTAGCCATTGGGATCAGACAAGAAGAAATAAAAGGCATCTAAATTGGAAAAGAAGTAAAACTGTCCTATTCACAGATGACATGATATTGTACGTAAAAAACCCCAAAGACTCCATAAAAAAACTACTAGGCAGAGAAGCATTGATCAGACCATCAAATCTCAGAGAGAAGGTAGGGCAGGGTGGGGATAAGGGGGAGACATCAACCAAAGGGCTATATGCAAGCATATAGGCCTGCCCAATGGACACAGACAACAGGAGGGTGAGGGCATGAGTGGGAGGGATAGGGAGTAATGTGGGGATAAGGACACATATATAATAACATAATCAATAAAGAAATTAAAAAAAATTATGATGCACCAGCTTACCTCCTCTCCACTCACTATTCAAGTTTTTTTTTTTTTAATTAAATCTTTATTGTTCAGATTATTACATTTGTTCCTCTTTTTTTCCCCCCATAACTCCCCTCCTCCCAGCTCCCGCCCCACCCTCCGCCCTCACTCCCCACCCACTGTCCTCTTCCATAGGTGCACGATTTTTGTCCAGTCTCTTCCCGCATCTCCCACACCCCTTTCCCCCCCAAGAATAGTCAGTCCATTCCCTTTCTATGTCCCTGATTCTATTATGATCACCAGATTATTTATTCACTTGATTCTTAGATTCACTTGTTGATAGATGCATATTTGTTGTTCATAATTTGTATCTTTACCTTTTTTTTTCTTCTTCCTCTTCTTAAAGGATACCTTTCAGCATTTCATATAATACTGGTTTGGTGGTGATGAACTCCTTTAGCTTTTCCTTATCTGTGAAGCTCTTTATCTGACCTTCCGTTCTGAATGATAGCTTTGCTGGATAAAGTAATCTTGGTTGTAGGCTCTTGGTATTCATCACTTTGAATATTTCTTGCCATTCCCTTCTGGCCTGCAAAGTTTCTGTTGAGAAATCAGCTGTCAGTCGTATGGGTATTCCCTTGTAGGTAACTGGGTTTCTTTCTCTTGCTGCTTTTAAGATTCTCTCTTTGTCTTTTGCTCTTGGCATTTTAATTATGATGTGTCTTGGTGTGGTCCTCTTTGGATTCCTTTTGTTTGGGGTTCTCTGCGCTTCCTGGACCTGTAGGTCTATTTCTTTCACCAGGTGGGGGAAGTTTTCTGTCATTATTTCTTTAAATAGGTTTTCAATATCTTGCTCTCTCTCATCCTCTGGCACCCCTATAATTCTGATGTTGGTGCGCTTGAAGCTGTCCCAGAGGCTCCTTACACTATCTTCATATTTTCGGATTCTTTTTTCATTTTGCTTTTCCAGTTGGGTGTTTTTTGCTTCTTCGCATTTCGAATCTTTGACTTGATTCTTGCGCTCCTCTGGTCTGCTGTTGGGTGTCTGTATAATATTCTTTATTTCAGTCAGTGTATGCTTAATTTCTAGTTGGTTCTTTATCACAACATCGAGGGTCTCATTAGATTTCTTGAGGATCTCACTACATTTATCAGCGGTCTCACCAGTCTTTTCGAGGGCCTTACTAAGTTTATCGGCAGCTTCTAGACAGTTCTTAAGAGACCTTAAAAGTGTGGTTCTGAACTCAATATCCTCCATTGACAGTTTTGTCCTGTTTCTTTGTCTCCGCATTTTTTACGCTTTCTTGGTGCACCCCCTAGTGGTCTTTGTCCGCAGTCTTGTTGCCTTTAAGCCTTGATTGATGTCGGCAATACCGGGGTGATTTGACCTCCAGGCTAACTGGCTATGAGAGTCTGCTGTGTCTGTAGTGGGAGGGCTTCTGTGCTGGATCTCTAGGGCGGTGCTAATCTGGCGTTTGCCTGAGGCTATCCGGCAAATGGCGCTGCGCAGGGCTTGGGCGGGGCGGGTCCCCGGGGATCTACAGGGCGGGCGGAACAAGCAGTTATGGCGACTCTCAGTTCCTTCCCCAGGGGCTCTGCCTCTCAGAGCCCCAGCAATGGCTGCAAACCTCGGAGAGAAAGCTGCCTTCGAGTTCTGACCGAAGCCAGACAGTCCCGTTTCTCCCGTTTGAGTCTCGGTCCCCAGAGACTCGCCCGGATCTGGAGCTCAGAGTCTGAAACTCCCTCCCGATTGAAAACAACAACCGCGCCCTCCGCTGCCAGCCCGCTCCGCGCGCACACTCCGCACCTGAGTATTTCACTTCAGCACTGCGCCTCCTCTGAGTCTGGGTATGATATTCTCTTTCCTCCTAGTTGTAGAATTTCCACTCAGCCAGCTTTCCCGTGGCTCTGGGTGATGTCCGTTCTGTCCTTTAGTTATATCTCTGAAGTGGTTGTTTGAGGCAGCGATCTCCGGCGTTAACCTATGCCGCCATCTTGGTTTCTCAAGGGTCACTATTCAAGTTTTGATGATAAAATAAAAAATAAAAATTTTTTATTGAAAAAAAACAACAACTACTAGACTTAATAAATAAATTCAGCAATGTAGCAGGATAAAAAATTAACACCCAGAAGTCTATGGCTTTTCTATACATCAATAATTAACTCACAGAAAGAGTAATTAAAAAAACAATCCCATTTACCATTGCAACAAAAAATTAAGATACGTAGGAATAAACTTAACCAAGGAGATAAAGGACCTGTATTCAGAAAATTTCAGGACGCTAAAAAAAGAGATAGAGGAAGACATGAACCATGGGAGAATATACCATGTTCATGGATTGGTAGAATCAACATCATTAAAATGTCCATACTACCCAAAGCAATCTATAAATTCAATGCAATCCCCATTAAAATACCAACGGTATACTTCAAAGACCTGGAACAAATTCTCCAAAAATTCATCTGGAATAAAAAAAGACCCCGAATAGGTGAAGCAATCTTGAGAAAGAAGGACAATGTTGAAGGGATCACAATATCAGATATCAAGCTATACTACAAAGCCACTGTTCTCAAAACTGCCTGATACTGGACAAGAACAGACATATAGACCAGTGGAACAGAACAGAGAACCCATAAATTAATACAAGCCATTATGCTCAATTAATATTTGAGAAAGGAGGAAAGAGCATACAACGGCCATAAGACAGTCTCTTCAATAAATGGTGTTGGGAAAACTGGAGAGATACTTGCAAAAAATGAAACTAGACCACTAACTTACAGCATACACAAAAATAAACTCAAAATGGATAAAGGATTTAAACATAAGATGGGAATCCATAAAAATCTTAGAAGAAGCCCCAGGCAGCAAAATAGCAGACATTTGTCATAGCAATATCTTTACCAATACAGCTCCTAGGACAATGGAAACTAGGAGAAAATAAACAAATGAGACTACATCAAAATAAAACCTTCACAGCAAAAGTAACCACCACCAAAACAACAAGAAAGCCCACTGCATGGGAGAACATATTTGCCAAAGTTATATCCGATAAGGGTTTAATCTCCAACATTTACAGGGAGCTCTTACAACTTAACAAAAGTAAGATAATCCAATCAAAAATGGACAAAGGACCTACCTAAATAGACACTTTTCAACAGAGGACATTCAGAAAGCCAAGAGACATATGAAAACATGCTCAAAGTCACTAATCATCTGAGAGATGCAAATCAAAACAACAATGTGGTACCATCTCACACCTGTCAGAATGGGTATCATCAACAAATCAACAAATGGAAAGTGCTGGACAGGATTCAGAGAAAAAGGAACCCTCCTTCACTGCTGGTGGGAATGAAGACTGGTGCAGCCACTGTGAAAAACAGTATGGAGTTTCCTCAAAAAATTAAAAATGGAACTGCCATGTGACCCAGTAATACCACTTCTAGGAATATATCCCATGAAACTTGAAACACCAACCAGAAAGGATATATGCACCCCTATGTTCATAGCAGTACAATTTACAATAGCTAAGATTTGGAAACAGCCTAAATTCCCATCAGCAGATGAGTGGATTAGAAAACTGTGGTACATCTATACAATTGAATACTATGCTTCTGTAAAAAAGAAGGAATTCTTACCATTTGCAAAGGCATGGATGGAGCTGGAGAGCATTATGCTAAGTGAAATAAGTCAGCCAGTAGAAGATAAATACCATATGATCTCGCTCATTTATGGAATATAAAGAACATATTAAACTGTTGAACAAAAATAGATAGAGGCAAAGAAGCATTGAACAGACTGTCAAACCACAGCGGGAAGGCAGGGAGGTAAGAGATCAACTGAAGGACTGTAATCACATGCATGTAATTGCATGCATGTAATCACAACCAATAGATGCAAGACACTGGGGGCGGGGTGGGGACGGCAAGTGCTGGGGCGTAGGGGAGGCTGGGGGGAAGTCAAGGTGGGGGGAAGGAGATATATGTACTACTATTTCTAATACCTTAAACAATACAAAAAATAGTTCTTTTGCTTCAATGGGTCCACATATTGCATCACCATCAGAATATGGGCCATACTGTTGTAGAATACACGGACAAGTTTATTACCGTACTGGAACTTTATATCCTTCAGATGGTGTTTCTCAGAAGGTTGCTCAACTCTATATTTTAGATATGTCCGAAGGGATGAGTAAAATATTAGCAATGCCAGAAAAGCAAGGTTCACTCAGAAAGACTCATGATCAACATCAACAACCTCATGCATGAAATAAATGAATTAACAAAAGCATACATGAGGTGGAAAAGGAAGCTCAATCTGAAGCAGCAGCGAAAGGTATTGTTCCCACAGAAGTAACAATGGCGATTAAATACGATCACAACAGTGATCCGGGTAGATGTAATTATCCACATGTAACCAAAGTTGCCATCATATTCAGAAATGAAGATGGAGAACCTCCTTTTGAAAGGGACTTGCTCATTCATTGTAAACCAGATCCTAATAATCAGAATGCCACTAAAATGAAACAAATCAGTATCCTGTTTCCTACATTAGATGCAATGCCATAGCCTATTCTTTTGCCACATGGTGAAAAAGGCTGGGGAACAGATATTGCATTAAGCCTCAGAGACGACAGTGTAATCGACAATAATACTAGATGAAATGTAAGGACATGCGTCACATAAATGCAGTATTATGGATTTCATCTGTCTGTCCAGGACACATTCAACCCCATTTTAAATGCAGGAAAATTAACTCAACAGTATATTATCAATTTATATTAAAAAATGGAAGCCAATCAGATAAATATCATTAAAGCAAACCAATCTAAGTTGAGAGTTGAAAAAAATATAGTGGTTTGATGGATTATCTCACATCTAGATCTGAAAATGACAATGTGCTGATTGGTAAAATGATAATACTTCCGTCGTCTTTTGAGGATAGTCCCAGAAATATGCAGCAGCGATATCAGGATGCTATGGCAATTGTAATGAAGTATGGCAAGCCCAATTTATTCATAACCATGACGTACAACCCAAAATAGGCAGATATTACAAACAATTTACAATGCTGGAAAAAAGTTGAAAACAGACCTGACTTGGTAGCCAGGGTTTTAAATATTAAGCTGAATGCTCTTTTAAATGATATATGTAAATTCGATTTATTTGGCAAAGTTACAGCTAAAATTCATGTCATTGAATTTCAGAAATGTGGACTGCCTCATGCTCACATATTATTGACATTAGATAGTGAATCCAAATTATGAACAGAAGATGACATTGACCATATAGTTAAGGCAGAAATTCCAGATGAAGACTAGTGTTCCCGACTTTTTCAAATTGTAAAATCAAATATGGTACATGGACCATGTGGAATACAAAATCCAAATAGTCCATGTATGAAACATGGAAAATGTTTAAAGGGATATCCGAAAGAATTTCAAAATGCGACCATTGGAAATATTGATGGATATCCCAAATACAAACGAAGATCTGGTAGCACGATGTCTATTGGAAATAAAGTTTTCGATAACACTTGGATTATCCCTTATAACCCGTATCTGTGCCTTAAATATAATTGTCATGTAAATGTTGAAGTCTGTGCATCAATTAAGAGTGTCAAATATTTATTTAAATACGTCTATAAAGGGCACAATTGTGCAAATATTCAAATTTCTGAAAAAAAAATTATTAGTAATGACGAAGTACAGGACTTCATTGACTCCAGGTATGTGAGTGCTCCTGAGGCTGTTTGGAGACTTTTTGCAATGCGAATGCATGACCAATTTCATGCAATCACAAGATTAGCTATTCATTTGCCAAATGATCAGCATTTTTATTTACATACCGATGATTTTGCTGAAGTTATAGATAGGGCTAAAAGGCATAACTCGACTTTGATGGCTTGGTTTTTATTAAATAGAGAAGATTCTAGCGCAATCTTCTATTTATCTATTATTATTGGGAGATTCCACAACATTAATGTGTTTAATAATTCTTCGTGGAGAAAACACCAAAAGGACGGGAATAAAGTATTAGGTGGACTGTTCACTTTAGAGAACCAGAACAATATTACCTTAGACTTTTGCTTCTGCATGTAAAAGGTGTGATAAGTTTTGCTGATCTGCGAACTGCAGGAGGTGTAATTTCTGATACATTTAGTGAAGCTGCTAAACATAGAGGATTATTAATCGACAACACTATCTGGAAAGATATGATTGAAGATGCAATCATCCTTAATATGCCCAAACAACTACGGCAACTTTTTGCCATATTTGGATGTCCTTCTGATGCAGACAAATTATGGGATGAGAATAAGTCTCATTTTATTGAAGATTTTTGTTGGAAATTACACCAAAGAGAAGGTGCCTGTGTGAACTGTAAAATGCATGCCCTTAACTAAATTCAAGAAGTATTCACATTGCATGGAATGAAATGTTCACATTTCAAACTTCTAGACTATCCTTTATTAACGAATACAACTACATGTGATGAATCATACGAGCGACAACAAGCAGAGGTTTTGATAAATTCTCTGAACAATGAACAGTTGGCAGCCTTTCAGACTATAACTTCTGCCTTCAAAGATCAAACTGTACACTCCAAATGCTTTTTCTTGGATGGTCCAGGTGGTAGTGGAAAAACATCTTTATAAAGTTTTAATATATTATATTAGAGGTCGTGGTGGTACTGTTTTACCCACAGCATCCACAGGAATTGCTGCAAATTTACTTCTCAGTGGAAGAACCTTTCATTCCCAATATAAATAACCAATTCCATTAAATGAAACTTCAATTAATAGACTCGATATAAAGAGTGAAGTTGCTAAAACCATTAAAAAGGCCCAATTTCTCATTATTGATGAATGTGCCATGGCATCCAGTCATGCTATAAAAGTCATAGATAGATTACTAAGAGAAATTATGAATTTGAATGTTGCATTTGGTGAGAAAGTTCTCCTTCTAGGAGAGGATTTTCAACAATGTCTCAGTATTGGTGTTGCATGCTATGGAATCAGCCATAGTACAAATGAGTTTAAAGTACTGCAAAGTTTGGGAATGTTTCAGAAAATTGTCTCTTAAAACAAATATGAGATCAGAGGATTCTGCTTATAGTGAGTGGTTAGTAAAACTTGTAGATGGCAAACTTGATAGCAGTTTTCATTTAGGAATGGATATTATTGAAATCCTCCATGAAATGATTTGTAACGGATCTATTATTGAAGCTACCTTTGGAAATAGTATCTATAGATAATGTTAAAAATATATCTAAATGTGCAATTCTTTGTCCTAAAAATGAGCATGTTCATAAATTAAATGAAAAAATTTTAGAGAGGAACCAAGATGGCAGTGTAGGGAGTAGACCTGTGCGTTCTGCCTCCCACAACATCATTGAAACTACCAACTATAAGACAAACAACCACCATTCAGACCCATGGGGAAGTTGGCCCAGTGGGAGTTCTACAACTGGAAGAAAAGAAAGAAGAGCAGTGAGACTGAGTAGGAGCTACAGAGGCGCCAAAAGCAGAGGTACACAGTCACGCACCAGACGGGCTGCAACTGGATGCGCGGTTTTTTTTTTTCATTTGGAAGTGGTTATGAACCCTAGAATTCTCTGGGCTTGCTCGGGGCGGGTCTCTGAGGCCCCAAGCCCCACGGGGAGAGGCAGCACAGCCCTGCAGTGGTGGGAGAGCGGGGGAGGCTCTGGCGCAACGCTGCTCGCAGGCACTGGGGGATGCGAAGTCCTGGTGTCCCCGAGAGGAGCCGCAGCGGAAACACCACCATTGCTGTTTGCCCCGCTCTGGTGGCTTCCTGAGACCCTGCTCTACTCAATTTACATCCCCATCCAGGCTGTGCCAGAGGAACAAGAGGAAACGCCTGCGCTTTTACAAACTCACGAATCCACTGAGCTGGTTCGGGCGGGATCATGAGCCACCAGACCCTACGGGGAGAGGCGACACAAGTCTGTGGTATACAGGGAGATATTAGAATAAGTTTAATCAATTTATCAGTCATTGTTTGTATCAATGTTGTTTTTATATCATGTTTTTGTTATATCATATTTTTATATCATGTTTTTGTTTTTATATCATATCTTTTTTTAAAATTTCTTTATTGGTTAAGGTATTACAAATGTGTCCTCATTTACCATTAACCCCCAACCTCCCCGCCCCCCGCCCCCACTCATGCTCTCATCCCCTTATTGTCCATGTCCATTGGTTTGGCTTATATGCATGAATACAAGCCCTTTGGTTGATCTTTTCTCTTACCCCCTCCCTCCACTAGTTTCCCTCTGGGGATTGATAGTCTGATCGCTGTTTCTCTATCTTTGGATCTTTCCCTGTTCATCAGTCTATGTTGTTCTCTATATTCCACAAATGAGTGAGATCATGTGGTATTTATCTTTCTCTGACTGGCTTATTTCACTTAGCATAATGCTCTCCAGTTCCATCCATGCTGTTGCAAATGGCAATAATTCCTTCTTTTTTACTGCAGCATAGTATTCCATTGTGTAGATGTACCACAGTTTTTTAATCCACTCATCTGCTGATGGACACTTAGGCTGTTTCCAAATCTTAGCTATGGTGAATTGTGCTGCTATGAACATAGGGGTGCATATATCATTTCTGATTGGTGTTTCTGGCTTCTTGGGATATATTCCTAGAGGTGGAATCACAGGGTCAAATGGGAGTTCCATTTTTAGTTTTTTGAGGAAACTCCATACTGTTCTCCACAGTGGCTGCACCAGTCTGCATTCCCACCAGCAGTGCAGAAGGGTTCCTTTTTCTCTGCATCCTTGCCAGCACTTGTAGTTTGTTGATTTGTTGATGATAGCCATTCTGACAGGTGTGAGATAATACCACATTGTCGTTTTGATTTGCATCTCTCATATAATTAGTGACTTTGAGCATGTTTTCATATGTCTTTCGGCCTTCAGTATGTCCTCTTTTGAAAAGTCTCTATTTAGGTCCATTGCCCATTTTTTGATTGGATTGTTTATCCTCCTTTTGTTAAGTTGCATTAGTTCCCTGTAAATGTTGGAGATTAAACCCTTATCAGTGATATCATTGGCAAATATGTTCTCCAATGCAGTGGGCTTTCTTATTGTTTCGTTGATGGTTTCCTTTGCTGTGCAAAAGCTTTTAGTTGTTTTTATATCATGTTGTAATTGTTTATTTACTAATCAAGTTATATATTATTTTCATATACAGTTTACTAATTTTCTTTAATCTCTGACACTTCCATTATAGAGAAAGGGCAAATAGCGATATTAAAGTATTTCTTCTAATTAATTCCTTTTCAATGTGCATGAATTCGTGCACTGGGCCACTAGTGTTAATATAAATGTCACCAGAAGACTATAAGTCAGGATCTCAATAGTTTGCAAATAACCATTCTTAGCTTTTGACTGACTTATACATATAGGAAAATTTATGTATCTTAGCTATTTTTATTTGTGAGAATTCTGATAAGAGTTTTTAAGACACTGTTCAAAAAAACTGCCTGTTTAGACAGAGTGATCTTGAAAGACAATAAACGTCTAAATGCAGGAAAAAAACCTTTTAGCTGGTTGACTTTCTCAGTAGTACAATGCTGATTTTCTATTTTTTAAGTGTTTGAAGAGGCTTTAGAAATTAACTGTGTTTCTATTGGACCTGAACTATGTACAACATTTTTTATTCCCAGCCTCTACTCTTCTTGAGTAGAATTTAATTATATTCCCTAATCCGACATTCATGGATTTAGTTGAGCAATCTCTTTTGGCATGTATTTAGGTCAGTTTATTTTTTACAAAATTAAGTCACTTTCATGGAAGTACTTAGTGTATTATTTAACTAGAAAACATTTTTATTAAGTTAAAATATTATACCACACAGTTTTCTACTTTTTACTCTTATCATAAAATTGCTCAGAGGAATATTGCTATAGAGCAAAATCTGCTTTTTCAAATCTGATTTTCTTTAAAAATAAAACAAAACTTTGACAGGATGTACTCCATACAGGATAGTGAGTTAACTGGACTTTTAAAATACAACTTGATATAATGCCTAGGGCAAGAGAAACAAAGGAAAAAATAAACAAATGGGACAACATCAAAATTAAAAGCTTCTGCACAGCAAAATAAATCAGTATCAAAATGAAAAGTGAACCCACTGTATAGGAGAACGCATTTGTCAATGATGCATTTGGTAAGGGATTGATTTCCAGAAATATAAAGTACTCATACAATGCAACAAAAGGAAGACAAAGAATCCAATTAAAAAATGGGCAGGAGACCTAAATAGATACTTCTCCAAAAAGGACATACAAATGGCCATGAAAAAATATGACAAAAATGCTCATCACAAATCATCAGAGATATACAAATTAAAACAATATGAGGTACCACTTCACACTTGCCAGAATAGTTACTATCAACAAATCAACAAACTGGTGAGGATGTGGAGAAAAATGAACCCCAGTATACTGCTGGTGGGAATGCAGGCTGGTGCAGCTACTATGGAAAACAGTATGGAGTTTCCTCAAGAAATTAAAAATGGAACTGATATTTGACCCTGTGATCCCACTTCTAGGAATATATCCCAAGAAAACAGAAACATCAATCAGAAAGAAAGTATGTGCCCCTATGTTCATAGCAGCACTATTTACAATAGCTAAGATCTGGAAACAGCCCAAGTGTTCATCCATAGGTGAGTGGATAAAAAAGCTGTGGTACATTTACACAGTGGAACACTGTGCAGCTGTAAAAAAGAAGGCTTTCCCCTAACTGCCATATTCTAGTGAAGAACTGAGAGGACTCCTAGATCATTATGAGATTATATAAATAGTTATAAATATTATAGATAAATAATAAATATTACACATTTTATTTAATAATTTATTGACTTGATGTTATACCTTTTAAACATTTAGACGTGTGGTGTTGACAGAGTCTCCCTGACCAAACAGCCTTTTTCTTGACTAAGCCTTAACCTTTGACCCCAGTCCTTGCTGGGCTTGCCAGTTTTAGCAAAAATCTTGGTAACTGAGTTTACGGAGAATATTCCATCCTGATCTGCCATCAGCAAGAATTAGGTTGAGTTGGTTTAGCAAGAATACCCGTACCCTTGATATCTTTCTCATTTTAGTAATGTTCCATCCACAGATCTCTTCACCCTGGTCTTTGGTTATAAATTCCTACTTATCATACTTACATTGAGAATTGAATTCAATTCCATAATGAAATCTGTTTTCCCCAATTGCAATAGTTTCTGAATAAAATGCATTTTTACCACTTGTTTTTATTTTGGATCTCTTTGCCAATATAAGAGACTTATTTATATAACTCTCCAGGTTTCATAAATATTATGGGTGGGCCTTTTAATTAAGCATTTATTATTTTCCAGTCACAATACCAAGTGCTATTTATCATTCGATCCACCCAATAGCCAATTGGTAGGTCCTATTGCTAACTTCAGTTTACAAACAATGAAACTGGGGCATAGAGGGGTTAAGTAACTCTGTCAAAGATTCTCCCAGCTCAAGAGTCAGAGCGGAGGCTGAGATGGAGCTCTGGCCTCAGAGACAGAGCTCAAAATGGCAGTCATGATTCTCATTCATTTAGAATGAAATAAAATTAGACTCATTAACCACAAATAGTAAGGTTGTCTGGAAATAATAATCATCTGGGAATCGCCAACAAATTGTTCAGACTTCAAGATTTGCCTTTTCAGACTTGAAATTATAAAAACTGCTTACAGCCGAAACCGGTTTGGCTCAGTGGATAGAGCGTTGGCCTGCGGACTGAAAGGTCCCAGGTTCGATTCCGGTCAAGGGCATGTACCTGGGTTGCGGGCACTTCCCCAGTGGGAAATGTGCAGGAGGCAGCTGATCGATGTTTCTCTCTCATCGATGTTTCTAACTCTCTATCTCTCTCCCTTCCTCTCTGTAAAAAATCAATAAAATATATTTTAAAAAAAATAAAAACAAAAAATAAAAACTGCTTACATTATCTTGTAATAGTTTTGACTTAAGTAGTTTAACTGCACAATGGAAAGGGTGGATGATCTTGCTCAGATGTGTTTCCTCAATAAAGGAGCAAAGGAATTAAAGGAATTGACTTGAAATCTAAAGGAAGTAGCTCCCTATCATTTATCAAGGAGAGTTAATAGATATGGGGAAGCTGGTCTTTTGTTATTCTTGAGATGGAATGACTGCTCAATAATTCCATTAACATATATATATTTTTTACTCCTCATATTTAGAATGTGCACTAGCAGGCAGGATACACAGTGTGTGTCTTTAATTACTGAGCATTAGAATAAGTCTTTACCCACACAAATGCTAGAATTGTCATCTAATAGTAAGGTTGTCTGGAAATAATCATCTGGAAATCTGCAACAAATTGTTCAGACTTCAAGATTTGCCTTTTCAGACTTTAGAACAGTGTTCTTCTATTGCTCCTTGTTAGAGCTTGTCCCTAGGCGAAGCTATAGATCTGCAGGCAAGGCTAGCTTAGTGGCTTGCTTCTTTGCTCATCATATTTATGTTTGTTCCTAACAATATCAGTTTTTAATTTGAGGAATGAAATTGACATCTTTTTTTGGCTCTTTATATGACCATGGATGTCCCAAGCTCCCAGTGATTTGTAAAGCACAAGATACAGCAGCTGAAATGCATTAGTTCAATAATAAATGCAGGGAACAATTTGATCATTTAAAGTAGCAATTATGCAAATACCTCACACCAAATAGTAGACTTAATAGTGGCAATGTTTCAGCCACAGCTGGTTTCCCTATGTACTTCAAGAGATTTTTTGCATGTGATTTTAACATTCTAAATTATTTCCAGGATAATTCAGTCTCTTTAAGATTTTTCTGCTTGTCCCTTACCAGGCTTTAGCTTTCACAGTATTACTGAATAGTTATCTAAATAAAGCATGGAGGAAATCTTAAATCATAGATGGAATCAGCAGTGGAAGTATCTGTTCTGTCTCAAACCAGTGAGGAAAGGAAGAATTATTTAGGATGAGCTGAAGGGCAAAGGAGACCATCAGAGGACCCCTTGGTGGTAGATTAAAGCCACATAACTATAGAAAAAGAATCAGTTGAATTGATACACACACACACACACACACACACACACACACACACACACACTGAGTGGCCAGATTATTATGACCACCTGACGTTTGTAGGCAAATTAGCCATAATTTCACGCTGAAGTTGCTAGAGGGCCAGACCATTATAAATAGGGAAGCAGGTTGTTTACCACGACAGTAGAAGGGATTTTTTTCTGAATATATGTGTAAACAATGCGATTTTTTTTTTAAAGAGATTAATTTATTGGGGAATAGATAAAATGAACACCTATTAAACAATGTGATTTAACAGCCTTTGAACGTGAGATATATTTGAACGTGAATGGCCAGATCATTATGACCACCTGACGTTTGTAGGAAAATTAGCCATACACTGCATCATATGGGATATGGGAGCTGAAGGCCTGTTTGAACATGTTTGCTGTCTGCAGTTACCAAGATAAAATGTCTCCAATTTGCATAGGAACACAAAGATTGGACAGTCAAGCATTGGAAAAAAGTCATGTGGTCTGATGAATCACGTTTGCAGTTGCATTGTGCAGATGGCAGAGTGAGAATTTGGCGGAAACAGCATGAAAGCATGCACCCCACATGCATGAGTACAACCCTTCAAGCTGGTGGGGGCAGTATTATGGCTTGGGGCATGTTTTCCTGGCATGATTTGGGCCCTTTAATTCATGTGGAACAATGTCTGAATAGCACAACATACCTAAGTATTGTTACTTCATCCTATCATGTTGATGGCGTATCCCAGTGGAGATGGCTTCTTCCAACAAGACAATGCGCCATACCATGGTGCTCATATTGTGAAGGAATAGTTTCAAGAACATGAGGGAGACTTTACCTTGCTTAGGTGACCCCCACAATCACCAGGTCTCAATCCAATTGAGCATTTGTTGGATGAAATTAAAAGAGCCATCAGGCAGCTGGTTCCACAACCATCAAATCTCACAGAACTGGACAGTGCTATTCATCAGGCATTGTGTCAGATTCCTCGAATCACCTTTTAACATCTCGTGGAGTCAATGCCAAGAAGAATCGCTGCAGTATTGAAGGCAAAAGGTGGCCCAACGAAATACTGATTGGGTGGTCATAATAACTGATGGGGTGGTCATAATAATCTGGCCACTCATGTTCAAATATATCTCATATTCAAAGGCTGTTAAATCACATTGTTTACCCATATCTTCAGAAAAAAATCACTTCTACTGTTGTGGTAAACAACCTGCTTCCATATTTATAGTGGTCTGAACCTCTAGAAACTTCAAACATCAGGTGGTCATAATAATATGGCCACTCAGTATTTCCACAATCCAATAACTTCTTATTCTCTTAGCCTGATCCTAACTAACCATGATCACTTGAGTACCTAGATTATTGTGGTAGAGACTAACTGGGCTTTCTGTTTCAATCTTTCTCATTGTCATTCAATCTCTTTTCCACAGAAAACTCAGAGTGATTCCATTAAATCTGAGTCAGATATTGCCACTCCTCTGCCAAAAACTATGTAATAGTTCTTCAACTCATTTACAAGAAACTCTCCTCTGTTCCACCTCCAGTTCTCTGACCTCATCTCCCATTGCTCCATCTTCCAGCTTTGCTGGCTCTCGTGCCAAATCTTAAATACTCTTGGTGTGTCTTTGCTTTTGAGCTTTTGTACTAGTTGAAATGCTCCTTCAACCCCATGTTTTTGCTCGAATGGCATTTTCTAAGTGAGGGATTCTTTGAGTACTCTGTTTATATTTGTAACTGCATACAATCCTTCTTATTCCTTCCACTGTATTATTATTCATCATAATGCTAGTAATTATCATCTTCTAAATAATTGAATTTACTTGTTTCTCTTATTTATTTCCCCCCTGTAAGGTAGAGTTTTTCTGCCAAGGGTCATTTGGATATTTATAACATTATTTGCGGGCCATACAAAATTATTACCTTAAAAATTAGCCTGCTATTAATTAATTAATTAATATTAATTAATTCAAACATTTAATTAATTCATCCCTAATGCCCTGGCAGGGTCAGACCAAATTATTTAATGGGCCTCATATGGCCTGTGGGACAGATGTTCCCCACCCCTGCTCTAAGGTATAGATTCTATAGCAGTAGGAGGTTTTTGTTTTGTCATTAGATATTTTTGTTTTATTTTTTGATCCCCACCTGAGGATGTTTTTCCCCCATAGCTTTTCAGAGAGAGTGTAAAAGAGAGGGAGAGGGAGGGAAGGAGAAGAGAGCGGGCGACACATTGACTGGCTGCCTCCTGCACAGAAACCTCAACCCAGGTAGGAGCCCTTGACCTTGTCAGGGAATCGAACCCTCGACCCTTCAGTGTGTGTACCAATGCTCTAACCATGGAACACACCAGCCAGGGCAGATATTTTTAAGTATTCATTAAACTTTGTGAAATTATAAGAAATCATAAAAACAAAAAAAGAAATCATTTCACACATCAACCTCCCTTTCCCTCTGGCGATGACCATGCTGTTGTCTGTGTCTTTTTTTTTTTTTTTTAATCCCTTCACCTTTTTCACCCAGTCCCTCAACCCTGCTCCCTTCTGACAGCTGTCAGCTTGTTCTCATTAGTTCTTAGGGAATGTTGGTACAGAAGATATTGGAAGAAGGGAATGAGTGTGAAGGACCTAGGAAAGTTCCATTCACCGATATTAATAAAATAGCCAGCATTCCTTCTTTTCCACTCTTGGTTTAAAAATGTCTCCTTGCCATTTTGCAAATTTATTTTTGTTTTCTAGTTTCTTTTTTTTATTGTTTTATTGCTTAAAGTATTAAAAAGGGTATTACATATGTGCCCTTCTTCCCCCGCCCGGGCCCTTGACAATCCCCTGGCCTCCCCTACCCCCCAGTGTCTTATGTCCATTGGTTATGCTTATATGCATGCATACAAGTCCTTCAGTTGATCTCTTATCCCCCTCCCTCTTGCCCCCACAACACTCCCTGGCCTTCCTGCTGCAGTTTGACAATAAGTTTGAGGCAGCTCTCCCTCTGTATCTATTATTGTTCATAAGTTTATAATGGTCTTTATTATCCATGAATGGGTGAGATCATGTGGTATTTTTCCTTCATTGACCGGCTTCTTTCACTTAGCATAATGCTCTCCGGTTCCATCCATGCCATTGCAAATGGTAAGAGTTTCTTCTTTTTTACAGCAGCATAGTATTCCATCCTGTAGATGTACCACAGTTTTCTAATCCATTCATCTACTGATGGGCACTTAGGCTGTTTCCAGATCTTAGCTATGGTGAATTGTGCTGCTATGAACATATGGGTGCACATATCCTTTCTGATTGGTGTTTCTGGTTTCTTGGGAAATATTCCTAGAAGTGGGATCACAGGGTCAAATGGGAGTTCCATTTTTAGTTTTTTGAGGAAACTCCATACTGTTCTCCACAGTGGCTGCACCAGTCTGCATTCCCACCAGCAGTGCACGAGTGTTCCTTTTTCTACACATCCTCTCAAGCACTTGTCGTTTCTGGATTTGTTGATGATAGCCAGTCTGACAGGTGTGAGATGGTACCTCATTGTTGTTTTGATTTGCATCTCTTGGATGATTAGTGACTTTGAGCATGTTTTCATATGTCTCTTGGCTTTCTGAATGTCCTTTTTGAAAGGTGTCTATTTAAATCCTTTGCCCATTTTTTGATTGGATTGTTTATCTTCTTTTTATTAAGTTGAATGAGTTCCCTATAAATTTTGGAGATTAGACCCTTATAAGATATGACATTGGCAAATATGTTTTCCCACGCAGTGGGCTTTCTTGTTGTTTTATTGATGGTTTCTTTTGCTGTGCAGAAGCTTTTTATTTTATGTAGTCCCATTTGTTCATTTTCTCTTTAGTTTCAAGTGCCCTAGGAGCTGTATCAGTGAAGAAATTGCTTTGGCATATGTCTGAGATTTTGTTGCCCTTGGATTCTTCTAGAATTTTTATGATTTCCCGTGGTACATTTAAGTCCTTTATCCATTTTGAGTTAATTTTTGTGTATGGTGTAAGTTGGTGGTCTAGTTTCATTTTCTTGCATATATTTGTCCAATTTTCCCAACACCATTTATTGAAGAGACTATCTTGGCTCCATTGTATGTTCTTGCCTCCTTTGTCAAATATTAATTGAGCATATTGGTTCGGGCCGAATTCTGGGCTCTCTATTCTATTCCATCGATCTATATGTCTGTTATTGTGCCAGTACCAGGCAGTTTTGAGAACAGTGGCTTTGTAATACATCTTGATATCTGGTATTGAGATCCCACCTACTTTGTTCTTCTTTCTCAGGATTGCTGCAGCTATTCGGGGTCTTTTTTTATTCCAGATGAATTTTTGGAGAGTTCGTTCTAGATCTGTGAAGTATGCCATTGGTATTTTAATGGGAAGTGCGTTGAATTTATAGATTGCTTTGGGTAGTATGGACATTTTAATGATGTTGATTCTACCAATCCAAGAACACGGTATGTTCTTCCATCTGTTTATGTGTTCCTCTATCTCTTTTTTCAACATCCTGTAGTTTTCTGAGTAGAGGTCTTTTACCTCTTTAGTTAAGTTTATTCCTAGGTATCTTAATTTTTTTTTGGTGCGATGGTAAATGGGATTGTTTTTATAATCTCTCTTTCTGAAAGTTCAGTATTGGTGTATAGAAATGTCTCAGATTTCTTGGGGTTAATTTTGTATCCTGCTACATTGCCAAATTCATGTATTAAGTCTAGTAGTTTTTTGATGGAGTCTCTAGGGTTTTGTATGTATAATATCATGTTGTCTGCAAATAAGGACAGTTTTACTTCCTCTTTTCCAATTTGGATGCCTTTTATTTCTTCTTCTTGTCTAATTGCAATGGCTAATACTTCCAGGACTATGTTGAACAGGAGTGGTGAGAGTGGGTATCCCTGTCTTGTTCCTGTTCTTAGAGGAAATGGTGTTAGTTTTTGCCCATTGAGTAAGATGTTGGGTGTGGGCCTGTCATATATGGCTTTTTTTATGTTGAGGTATGATCCTTCTATTCCCACCTTGCTGAGTGTTTTTATCAAAAATGGGTGTTGGATTTTGTCAAATGCTTTTTCTGCATCAATGGATATGACCATGTGTTTTTTTTTCTTTTAATTTGTTTATGTGATGTATCACGTTTATTGATTTGCAGATATTGTACCATCCTTGCATCCCTGGGATAAATCCTACTTGGTCATGGTGTATGATCTTTCTGATGTACTGCTGGATCCGATTTGCTAAGATTTTGTTGAGGATTTTGGCATCTATGTTCATGAGAGATATTGGCCTGTAATTCTCTTTCATTGTGTTGTCTTTACCTGGTTTTGATATTAGGGTGATGCTGGCTTCAAAGAATGAGCTTGGAAGTGTTCCTTCCTCTTGAATTTTTTGTAGTAGTCTGAGGAGGATAGGTTTTAGTTCTTCCTTGAATGTTTGGTAAAACTCCCCTGTGAAGCCGTCTGGTCCTGGGCTTTTGTTTGCTGGAAGCTTTTTGATGACTGTTTCATTTTTCTTCCATAGTTATTGGCCTATTGAGATTTTTAGATTCTTCCTGATTGAGTTTTGGAATGTTGTATTTTTCTAGGAATTTGTCCATTTCCTGCAGGTTGTCTATTTTGTTGGAGTAGAGCTGTCCATAGTATTTTTTAACAATCATTTGTATTTCTGTGGGGTCTGTTGTTATTTCGCCTCTATCGTTTCTGATTTTGTTTACTTGGGTCCTCTCTCTTTGCATCTTGGTGAGCCTGACTAGAGGTTTGTCAATTTTGTTTATCCTTTCAAAGAACCAGCTCTTGGTTTCATTGATTTTCTGTATTGTTTTTTTTGGTCTCTATGTTATTTATTTCTGCTCTAATCTTTATTATCTCCTTCCTTCTGCTCACTGTGGGGTTTTCTTGTTGCTCTCTTTCTAATTCTTTGAGTTGTAGAGTTAGATGATTTACTACCATTTTTTTTTGTTTTTTTTTTTAGATAGGCCTGAGCTATAAACTTCCCTCTCAGGACTGCTTTCACTGTGTCCCATTGGTTTTGGATTGTTGTGTTTTCATTGTCATTAGTTTCCAGGATGTTTTTAATTTCTTCTTTGATCTCATTGTTAACCCAATCAATATTTAATAACATGCTATTCAGCTTCCAAGTGTTTGAGTATTTTGGTTTGTTTTTATTGTATTTTATTTCTAATATTATGCCATTGTGGTCTGAGAAGATGCTTGGTATGATTTCAATCTTCTTGAATTTTGGGAGATTTTGTTTGTGACCCAATATGTGTTCTATTCTTGAATCTGTCCCATGTGCATCTGAGTGGAATGTATATTCTGTGGCTTTGGGGTGAAGTGTTCTGCAGATGTCAATTAAGTCCATCTGATCTAGTTAGTCATTTAGGGTTGCTGTTTCTTTGCTGATTGTTTGTCTATAGGACTTATCCAGTGCTGTTAGTGGTGTATTAAAGTCCCCTACTATGATTGTATTGTTGTCGATCTCTCATTTGATATGTTCCAGGAGTGTTTTTATGTATTTGGGTGCTCCTGCATTGGGTGCATATGTGTTTACCACGGTTATATCTTCTTGTTGTATTGATCCCTTTAATATTATGAAGTGGCCTTCCTTATCTCTTGTTATGGCTTTCACTTTGAGGTCTATTTTGTCCAATATAAGTATTGCTACCCCAGCTTTCTTTTCATTTCCATTTGCCTGAATGATATTTTTCCATTCCTTCACTTTCAGTCTGTCTGAAGCCCTTCTTCTGAGGTGGGTCTCTTGTAGACAGCAAATGTATGGATCATGATTTTTATCCATTCAGACACTCGATGTCTTTTGGTTGGAGCATTTAGTCCATTTACATTTAAAGTTATTATTGAAAGGTACTTGTTTGTAGCCATTTCTGTTTTTGTGTGGCTGTTTTCTTTCTGAGCTTTTTATTTCTTCTTTTTACACCAGTCCCTTTAGCATTTCTTGCTTTGCTGGCTTGGTGGTGATAAACTCTCTTAGCCTTTTTTTTGTCTGTGAAGCTTTTTATTTCCCCTTCAATTTTGAATGATAGCCTGGCTGGATAGATTATTCTTGGATTCAGTCTTTTGCTTTGCATCCCTTTGTAAATTTCCATCCATTCTTTTCTGGCCTGATGTGTTTCTGTTGAGAAATCATTTGATAATCTAATGGGAGATCCCTTGTAGGTAACTTTCCGTCTCTCTCTTGCAGCCTGTAAGATTCTCTTTGTCCTGAACATTTGCCATGGTAATTATGATGTGTCTTGGTGTGGGTGTTTTCGGGTTCATCTTGTTTAGGACTCTCTGGGCTTGTGTGACTTTTTTCTTCTTCACCTCAGGGAAGTTTTCTGATATTATTTCTTCGAATAGGTTTTCTAATCCTTGTTCCTCTTTCTGTTGTTCTGTCACCCTTGTTATTCATATGTTGTTTCATTTCATGTTTTCTCAAAGCTCCCTTAGACTCTCCTCCTGTCTTTTAGTTTTTTTCTCCAATTGCAGTACAGTTTGGGTGTGTTTTGCTTCCTTGTCTTCTAATTCACTCATTCAGTCCTCGGCTTTTCCTAGTCTACTCTTGATACTTTCAATGGTGTTTTTATTGAAGCTATATCACTCTTCATTTCTTCTTGGGTCTTACATAAGTTATTCATCTTTTCATCTGTTTCTTCTTGCTTCTTGCATAAGTTGTTGAATTTTTTCTCCATCCAGTTTATGCCCTCTAGGACCCTTATTCTGAATTCTTTTTCTGTCATGTTGCATGCCTCTGTATCGCTTAGCTGCTTTTCTGGCGAGCCCTCCTTTTCTTGCCTTTGGGGGTTTCTTTGTCTACCCATGTTTGATCTAGTTGTTGAGTAGATCAGTGTCTGCTCCCCGGGTGACAGTGGCTTCTCGGGCTGTGGTTGCTCCTTGGGCGGTTGTGGTAGCAGCTGCTCCTCCGTTGGTAGCAGGTCCTCTGTTGGGTGCTGTTCACAGCTGTGGTGGCTCTTCTGGATGTTGGCGGGAGGCTTCACACACAGCAACTGTTCCTCAGACAGAGTGTGTGGTGATCAGGAGGCTGTTGCTTGGATCTTTGGGGTAAGTCTAACCTTTCTGTGGGGAGAAGCAGGGCTTGTCTGAGTTCACGTAGTCACGCTTCTTGAGAGCCGTTGCTTCCGGGTTAGTAGCCGATCTCTGGATGCCGATAACAGCCACTCACGATGGCATGGTCTCTGCGGCTGAACCGGCGCTCTGGGAGAGGTTTCAGCCTCAATCTCTAACCTTCCCCTTTTTCTAGGTGTACTCTGTCTTTCCTGGCTGCAGACTGTCTCTCAGCTGAATCTCCTCTGCTTATTCCGGCTGTATGTTACCCGTTTCAGCTGCTCGCCCTTATCTGCTCCAGGACAAGGCACCGACATGTCCGTCTAAACCTCCGCCATTTTTCAATCTCTAGTTTCTTTATAACAACTTATGACTTGTCTGGATTTTCCATTAATATTTTACATAGTAAGGGACAAATTGTTTTAAATCCTATGATTCTGCTGTGCCTAAGCTAAGTTATACATGAGAACTGTGCCCAGCAGTTAAAAATCTGGCAGTCAAAACTTGAATTCTGTACAGGATTTCTACTGTTCCTTGGAATCACTCAATATGAAGTCGTTCTTGAATATGTTTTTATTGATTTCAGAGAGGAAAGAAGAAGGAGAGAGAGAGAGAAAAAAACATCAATAATGAGAGGGAATCATTGATCGACTGCCTCCTGCATGCCTCCCACTGGGGATTTAGCCCACAACCTGGGCATGTGCCCTGACCAGGAATCAAACTGTGGCCTTCTGGTTCATAGGTCACTGCTCAACCACAGAGCCATGCCAGTTGGGCAATCAATACGAATTCTTGATAGTTGAGCAGCTCTACCTCCTCTTTTGTAATTCCTGAGGATTTTGAAGTTGAAAGTCAGATAAAAAACAAAACAAACAAAACTGAAGATGTGACTTTATTTAGAAAAGTTGTGATTTAATTTTACATATTTCAGATATGTGCTATTTTTTGTGACCAAGGTAAAGCTATAAATATATTAAGAAAAAAGTCTACATATAAATGTGTGCACAATTAAAAAATCTGTTAGCTTTAAAACAAAATGTTTTATTATCTTCTGTCTTTATGTGGCAGATTATTGTTACTCTGTGAGAGGTTCACAACCTGGTAACTCAAGCACTTGCACATGAAATTGGGGGAAGAGTTAATGGCAAAGAGCCAAGAATGGGAATATTTTGAGAAGTTGTTATTGTGTAAATACTATATTAGATGCTCCACTTACTTTAATTTATTTAATACTTACTGTAATTCTTTGAGGTAGTTGTTATTTCTCCTAATTTACTAAGGAATTTAAGTTTCAAATTGGGTAACTGGCCTAAGGCTGTGCAGAAATTGTGGCTGAGCTGTGGCTCAAAGATGCCTTGGCTTGTAGAACTCTGAAGCTAGAATCCTGTAAATCCTCTGGGGCAGAAATGGGAGACCAGGAGCTTGTTTTCTGGCCCAGTCTTTGACTCACCTGCTTTCCTAGCCATTATCTCTACCTGGTTTATTGAGAATCATGGTGCCATCTCTTGGGCTTTTTCCTATCATCTCTATGGTTATTTCTTTATTGAGTTTAGTCAAAGATTTTCCTCCCTGATAGTTAAGTTGAAATGTCTTTTTTTTAAAGCTATTTTTTTTCATGCAATCTTTTAAGTATAAGTAGCATTCCACATGCTAGTCCTGATAAAACTCTGGCTAAACAAAAAATTGAAGTAAGATTTAACCAAAATACCAAGGAAAACTAGACTGAATTGGTTCTGAGCATTTACTCAGAAGAAGTGAGACAAGCTCTAGCATAAAAATCTATATCATTTTAAATATCTTTCCCTTCTTCAATATTATCATGGGAATTTGCATCATGATAAGGAGATGGGATAGGAACTGAGCACTGTACTGCTAATGAGACAATAGCATTGAATTTGGGGAGCAATGGCAGAGGGGCAGGAGAGAGGAGTACAACTTAGGGTTGGTATTCCTATTCTTCCTTATTCTCTCACATAACAAGTTCTGTTCCCAAATTTTTGGATTTGCAACAACCTAAGGTGAGAGAAAGAGCTAACCCCTGGCCACTCCCAGCATTCATAGAGGTCCTGCATGTGAGGCTTTATTCACCTCTCAGTAAGTCCATCTCTGGTCCTGGCAATTCAAAAATAATCATCAAATGGTATGGGTTTTTGTCTCATATGTTTTTTTTGAATTAATTTTCTGGACTTCTTATTACCTTTTCCCAAGAAATGGAGATATTTTATTAGAAGTGGCCTTTTGAGGCACAAGATCTTTCTAATTAAAACAAAAAATGTTTTTTGGCCATAACATTGGATGGACTATTGTCATCATAGTGGCTATTTGGCGTGAACACAATCTCCTTTTGGAAATATTTAAATAGCATGCAAAATAAACAATGAAAATCTGTTTTAAATAAATAATGCTGTCGTTAAGGGATTTAACTGAAGTTTATGTAACATTACCCAGAATCAATTACTTCAATTAAAAAAAAATCTTGGCCATGATTAAATTTTGTTGAAGGATTTAAGTCCTCTTCCTTAATGCTTGGTTGAAGTAAACCAGTAATTTTATTGACAACACCACTGAATGTAAGGTTTTTCCACACTCTGCTCCAAACTAAATGAGCCTCTTCTGACAAAAAAGCTGCTGGTTTTCTTATTTTGCAGTGCCCTGTACATTTCTGCTCAGACATGTGGGCAAAGACATTGAAAGAAACCACTGAAATTAGGCTGTTTAGGGTAGTATTAAAAAGTGGCAGCAGAGTAGTACCTCATTGCAATGTGCTGAGTTTTTCTTTCTTCACGAAAGAACATTTTCTGCCATTGTTCTGCATCTGTTCTCTCATTTTGAAACTGTTAATGTAAAAAAACCAAAAACAAACACATTCAAACCTGTAAAGAATTTTTGTGAGTTTATTTGAGCCAAACTGTCAACAATTGCCAGGAAGCAGAATCTCTAGCGAATGGCGTTTTTGTCCCCCACCCCCCATGTTTTATACATTACAATCATAAGGAGAAATGTAAGTGGGTTACATTAATTCCATTGGTGATGGATTACAGAGGCAGGAGAGAGCAAAGCAGGGGCAACCTCAGGGATTGGATAAAAAGTAAAATGATAGACACATACTTCTTTTACTTAGATGGGTGCAAAATAATTAACAGTCAAGAATTAACTCAATAATAATGAGGGAATTTGTGGTCTCTGTAGAGTGGTGCCTGTGCTTTGAGGGGTTTGGAAAAAAGGAAAATTGCTTTGACAATCCAATGATATGTTATTGTAGATGCAAAAAGACAATAGGCTCAGTTAAGGTAAATATTGAACTTTGTCAGGTGTAGGGTGTGACTACCCACCATAAACTGCTTTTTAATTAAAATGTTTTAATTTTAGACCAACATTTGTGGTTACTTTAGGTCTCTGAGTTTGTGAAACTGCCACATAGGCCTTCCCGGAGTTAGTCAAGTTAGCATGTGGCCTCTTTTCAATAAATTTGCATTTTGTTTATTAAAAATAATACACAAAAAGCAAACAAACAGAGGATCACAATCTGATGGCCAGCAGGATGGCAGTGAGGGAGAGAGTGAGAGTGTGTAAAAGAGTGAGAGGGGAGTGTGTAGAGGTGTGTGGTGTGTGTGGGGGGGTGAGTGAGGGACAATTAGATCTTTCAGGAGTCTTGGAGACTGGTGGATAGGGCTCTCCTGGAAGGGGAGCCCCTGCTACTGTGGTGGGCACTCCCATACCAGTGCAACTTGGGCATGGAGACCATGCCATCTTGAAGGGGGAGCAATGGAGGCCAGGAGCACAGCCACACCAACAACCACACTGTCCTCAGACACCACACTGAACTGGCCCAGAGAGCCGTTTGCCTGCCACCCCTGCAGTAAGTGGCGCCCTCCCTCACTGCCAGCTCCCAGTAGTGACCACAGGCTAGAGAGACCTCCCATGTTGTACCTCCTTGCCCTTGCAACTGGTCCCTGAACTTCAGGACTTCATGCATTGGGACTTGGAGAATCACGGATACCACGTGCTGGGATGAGGCATGCCCAGTTGCCAAGCCAGCACCCTGTGCACCAACAACCCACATGCCAGAACCCAGCTCACCAGGACCACACCTGGAACCCATGTGACCTGGCCTAGCATACCAGGTCCCTGCGCACCTGGAATCAGACCTTCAGGGACCTCTGCACACCGAGCCCCTGTGCAGCCGGACCCATGCTGGAGTCACATATCAGAAGAAGTGTGCACATGCCCCCACCAACCTGAGGACCTGCAGCAGACAATTGAGGAACCAGATCTGAAGGGGAAAGGAAACAACTCAGAGCAGAGACACAGGCATGAGACTCAAGGAAGACCCAACTTCTGGGGTAAGGAGTCCTGAACCATTGGATTGCTAGGGGCTTCAACTTCTTGGATCTCAAACAGGTTGTCCAGGGCCAGGATCCTTCCTATGCAACTCACAGTACATAGAAATAAATACAAAGAGACAGAAAAAATGGGGAAACAAAGAAACAATTTCCAAAGGAAACAAAAGGAGAAATAGCCAGAAAATAAAATAAATGAAATGGAGGCAAGCAATTTGTCAGAGAAACAATTCAGAGTAATGGTTATACAGATGCTCAAAAGGCTGGATGAGAAATTCACCAACATGTGCAAAAATCAAGAGGAAATGAAGAATGACATAGCTGCAAAGAAGAACACAATGGAAGGTTTCAACAGTAGACTAGAAGAGGCTGAGGACCAAATAAGTGAGTTAGAAGACAAAGTAGAAAATACATCCAAGCAGAGCAGCAACTGGGGAAAAAAAGTAAAAAGCAAGAGGAGAGTCTAAGGGAGCTATGGGACAATATGAAACGAAACAACATCTGCAAAATAGGGGTTCCAGAAGGAGAGGAAGCTGAGCAAGGAATAGAAAACCTGTTTGAAGAAATAATGAGAGAAAATTTTCTTGACATGGGGAAGAAAAAACTCACACAAGTTCAAGAAGCACACACAGTCCCAAGCAAGATGAACCCAAAGAGACCAACACCAAGACACATTGTAACTCAATTGGAAAACATCAAAGTAAGAATCTTAAAGGCTGCCAGAGAGGAGAAACCAAGATGGCGGCATAGGTAAACACTGGAAATTGCTGCCTCGCACAACAACTTCAAAAATACAACTATGCCCATCAGTAGATGAATGGATTAGAAAAATGTGGTACATCAACATGATGGAATACTATGCTGCTCTAAAAAGGAAGGAACTCTTACCATTTGCAACGTCATGGATGGAACTGGAGAGCATTATGCTAAGTGAAATAAGCCAGTCAATGAAGGAAAAATACCACATGATCTCACTCATTCATGGATAATAGAGACCATTATAAACTTTTGAACAATAATAGATACAGAGGCAGAGCTGCCTCAAACAGATTGTCAAACTGCAGCGGGAAGGCCAGGGAGTTTGGGGGGCAGGAGGGTGAGGGGTAAGAGATCAACCGAAGGACTTGTATGCATGCATTTAAGCATAACCAATGGACATAAGACACTGGGGGATAGGGGAGGCTAGGGGACTGTCTAGGGCGGGGGGATAAAATGGACACATATGTAATACCCTTTGTAATACTTTAAGCAATAAATTAAAAAAAAATACAACTAAAAAACAAAACGGACATCATCCAGAACCACAGGAAGGCTGGCTGAGTGGAAATTCTACAACTAAAAGGAAAGAGAAAAGCACACTGAGACTTAGAGGAGGGGTGGAAATAAAGTGCAGAGGTATGGAGGCTGACGTGGAAAGGGCTGGCAACTGAGGACACGGTTGTCTTTTTCAAACCAGAGGGAGTCTTAAGCTCCAGACTGCTCTGAACTCCAGTACCAGGCAAGTCTCTGGGAACCCAGACTCATACGGGGAGAAACTGGACTGTCTGGCATCGGTCGGAACTCAAGGGTGGCTTTCTCTTAGAAGTGCTTGCAGCAATTACCGGGACACTGAGACTCGGGGCCTCTTAGCGTAGGACTGAGGAGCAGCCATAGCTGCTTGCTCCACCCTGTTGATCCCCTGAGACCCCACCCACCCAAGCTGTGTGCAGAGGCTTTTGCATATGAAAGGCCTGGCCCTTTGCAACCTGACAATTACCTAACAAACTGCAGCTGGATCAGAGAGACCCAGGACTTCCAAAAGAAAGCCCAAGGCCCCACAGCAGCTTGCATTGCTTCACAGATGGGCCTCATCTGGGCACCTCCAAATCCCAAACAAAGAAGAGGAATCTGCAGATCTCTCCATAGCTACTGCTGGGTAGCCTCAGGAAGAGGCTAAATTAGGACCTCCTTAGAGATCCAAGAGCCAGTGTACCCAGTGGTCAGAGTGGGACCATCCAGATTACAACTCCTCAGATCCATAAGGGACACACTCAGGGGGCAGATTCAGTGAGCACCAAAGCCCCACTAAAACAAGTCTTGCCCCAGAAGGGTGTCTCCAGCACAGAAGTTCTCTCACTGTAGACACAGTTGATTCTCAGCCAATTGGCATGGAGGTCAATTCCTCCCAGTGATACCTACAACAATCAAGGCTTAACTACAACAAGACTGTGCACAAAGCCCACAAAGAGGTGCACCAAGAGTGTTCACCTCAGGTAATTGGGGAGGCTGAGCCACTGGGCCTTAGAGGATACCTAGCACACAAAGCCACTCTATCAACACAGGGAAGCATAAAAAAATGCAGAGATAAAGAAACAGGTTCACAAATAACAGAAATGGAGGAAAGAAAATGACTGGATATAGAGTTCAAAACCACGGTTATAAGGATTTTCAAGAATTTTCTAGAAACCGCTGATAAATTTAGTGAGACCCTTCATAAATCTAGTGAGACCTCAAGGATATCAAAAAGGACCAACTAGAAATTAAGCATAAACTGACAGAAATAAAGAATATTATACAGAGTTCCAACAGCAGACTAGAGGATTGCAAGAATCAAGTCAAAGATTTGAAATACAAAGAAACAAAAAATACCCAACTGAAAAAGAAAAAAGAAAAGAGATTCCAAAAATATGAAGATAGTGTAAGGAGCCTCTGGGACAACTTCAAGCGTACCAACATCAGAATTATAGGGGTACCAGAAGAAGAGAGAGGGCAAGATATTGAAAACCTATTTGAAGAAATAATGACAGAAAACTTCCCCTACCTGGTGAAAGAAATAGACTTACAAGTCCAGGAAGTGCAGAGAACCCTGAACAAAAGGAATCCAAAGAGGACCACACCAAGACACATCATAATTAAAATGCCAAGAGCAAAAGACAAAGAGAGAATCATAAAAGCAGCAAGAGAAAAACAGTCAGTTACCTACAAGGGAGTACCCATACGACTGTCAGCTGATTTCTCAACAGAAACTATGCAGGCCAGAAGGGAGTGGCAAGAAATATTCAAAGTGATGAATAACAAGGACCTACAACCAAGATTACTTTACCCAGCAAAGCTATCATTCAGAATTGAAGGTCAGATAAAGAGCTTCACAGATAAGAAAAAGCTAAAGGAGTTCATCACCACCAAACCAGTATTATATGAAACTAGAGGCCCGGTGCACAAAAATTTGTGCACTTGGGGGGGGGGGTCCCTCAGCTCGGCCTGTGCCCTCTCGTAGTCTGACCCCGTGGGAGATAATGACCTGCTGGCTTAGGCCTGCTCCCGTGTTGCAGAGAGCAGGCCCAATCCCTAGGTGCAGCCCCTGGTCAGGCTCAGAGCAGGGCTCATTGGGGATATGGGGCGCCACCCCCTGTCATGCACAAAGCAGGGTGGATCGGGAGGTTGTGATGCCACCTTCAGTCATGCTCAGGGTAGGGACAATTGGGGGGTTTGGGCTCCGTTCCCTGTCAAGCACAGAGCAGGGCCCATCAGGGGGTTGGGGAGCTCCCCCCATCACTCACAGAGTAGGGCTGATAGGGGAGTTGGAGCACCACCCCCTGTCACACTCAGGGCAGGGCCAGTGGTGAGGTTATGGCTCTACCCCGTCACACACAGAGCAGGGCGTGTGGTGGGGGGAGGTGGTTGGGGCTCCGCCCTCTATCACCTACAGAGCATTGCCGATCAGGGGGTTGGGGCGCTGCCACTTTCACACTCAGGGCAGGGCCAATGGGCAGGTTATGGCTCTACCCCGTCACACACAGAGCGGGGCCCGTGGTGGTGGGGGCGCTTGGGGTGCCTCACCCTGTCACACACAGAGAAGGGCTAATCAGGGGGTTCGGGTGCTGCACCCTGTCACACACAGAGCCACAGGGTGATCAGGGGGTTGGGGAGCTCCCCACTATCAGGCACAGAGCAGGGCTGATCAGGGGGTTGGGGCGCCTTCCCCTGTCACGAACAGAGCAGGGTGGATAAAGAAGTTGTGGCCCCGCCTCCTGTCACACACAGAGCTGCAGGGCGATCAGGGGTTTTGGGCGCTTCCCCCTGTCATGCTGATCCCAGTGCCGGGAGGCCTCGCGGCTCCGCTGATCCTGGTGATTGGAGGCATATTACCCTTTTACTATATAGGATAGAGGCCTGGTGCATGGGTGGGGGCCGGCTGGTTTTCCCTGAAGGGTGTCCTGGATCAGGGTGGGGGTCCCCACTGGGGTGCCTGGCCAATCTGGGTGAGGGGCTGAGGGCTGTTTTCAGGCTGGCGGGTGACTGAAGCTCCCAACCGCTCCTTTTTTTCTTTTTTTTTTATTCTGGGCTAGCTTTAGCTTTGATGCTTGGCTGCTGAAAGCAGGTATCTGGTTTGTTTGGGTTGTATAATTGAAACACTGTTTCAACTCCAGCTCTGAGATCCTGGCTGGCTGAAAGCAGGTTTCTGGGGTTTTGTTTAGCTTCTATATTTGTAACAATGTTTCAAACTGCAAGCTCAGAGGCCGGCAGTGGCAGGCAGGGAACGTTGGAGTCCTCCATCACTGAAGCAAGCAAGCCTCATGTTCGCATCAAGCTGCCTGGCTGCCGGCCGCCATCTTGGCTGGCAGTTAATTTGCACATCATCCTGATTAGCCAATGAGAAGGGTAGCGGAGGTATGGCTAAATACTATGTTTCTCTTTTATTTGATAGGATGCTGAACGGTATCCTTTAAGAAGAGGAAGAAGAAGAAAAAGGTAAAGATACCAATTATGAACAACAAACACACATCTATCAACAAGTGAATCTAAAAATCAAGTGAATAGATAATCTGATGAACAGAATAAACCGGTTTATATAATAGAATCAGGGGCATAGAAAGGTAGTGGACTGACTATTCTCGGGGGGGGGGGGGAAGAGGGGTGGGGGGTTTGGGAAGAGACTGGACAAAAATCGTACACCTATGGATGAGGACAGTGTGGGGTGGGTTGGGAACCTGGTGGAGGGGAGCTATGGGGGGAAAAAAGAGGAAAAACTGTAATAATCTGAACAATAAAGATTTAATTTTTTTAAAAAAAGGCTGCCAGAGAGAGAGAGAATGTTACCTAGAAGGGATCTCCCATTAGACCAGGGGTCCTCAAACTACGGCCCACGGGCCACAGGGAAATACTAATATTGTATTTGTTCCTGTTTTGTTTTTTTACTTCAAAATAAGGTATGTGCAGTGTGCATAGGAATTTGTTCATAGTTTTTTTTTAAACTATAGTCTGGCCCTCCAACGGTCTGAGGGACAGTGAACTGGCCCCCTGTTTAAAAAGTTTGAGGACCCCTGAGACTATCAACCTATTTTTCAACAGAAACACATCAGGCCAAAAGGGAATGGAATGAAGTATACAAAGTGATGTAAAGCAAGGGATTGAATCCAAGAATACTCTATCCAGCAAGGTTATCATTCAAAATTGAAGGTGAAACCAGAAAATTCACAGTAAAAAAAAGCTAAGGGAGTTTATTTCCACCAAGCCAGTAATGCAAGACATGCTAAAGGAACTGCTGTAAAAAGGTGAAATAGAATGGGGAGAAGGAGCACAGTCATAAAGAATAAAAATGGCAAAAAACAAGTACCTATCAATAATAACCTTAAACCTAAATGGATTAAGTGCTCCAATAAAAAGACAGGGTAGCTGAATGGATAAGAAAACATTACCCATATATATGATGTCTACAAGAGATTAACCTCAGAAAAAAGGACTCACACAGACTGAAAGTGAAGGGTTGGAAAAATATTTTCAGGCAAAAAAAAAAAATGTGGTTGCAATACTTATATCTGACAAAATAGACCTCAATGTGAAGGCCATAAAAAGAGATAAGGGACTGACGCGGCCGGGGTGGGAGCTGAGCCGGAGCCAGAGTTGCAGAGATGTGGAAATATGGAGGCCTCTGCCACTCTCTTGTCCCTGAGTTGGAAGCAGATCTCCCTGCCGGCTGAGACAGGTTGTCTTGTGGAAATGAAGGTTTAAGGACAAGTTGTCTACCAGATTAGAAGATGGGATCAAACAGCAGCAGAATTGGTGATCTTCTTAAAAATGAGTACTTAAAAAAGTTATCAGGCACAGAATCTGTCTCTGAGAATGACCCGTTCTGGAATCAGCTTCTCTCATTTTCTTTCCCTGCACCAACCAGCAGTACTGCCTCTTGGAGGAGGCAACTATTTCAGTCTGCAGGTCTTTAGTTGAAAACAATCCTCGAACAGGAAACCTTGGTGCATTGATTAAGGTCTTCCTTTCTAGAACCAAAGAACTAAAACTTTCAGCAGAATGACGGAATCACATCTCCATTTGGCAGACAGACAATGCTTTGTTTATTATTTGTTATTTGCTGAAAGTGTTCATCTGTGAGATGTCAGAAGAGGAATGACAACTTCATTTTACTTATGAAGAAAAATCTGGCAGTTACAGTTCTGACTCAGAAGATCTTTTGGAAGAATTAGTCTGCTGTTTGATGCAGTTAATCACTATTATTCCACTCATAGACCTTACATATGAAATATCAGTGGAAGCTTTATCAACAATGGTTGTTTTCCTTTCCTGCCAACTATATCACAAGGAAGTTTTGCGACAGAGCATTAGTCACAAGTATTTGATGCGAGGTCGATGTCTTCCATACACCAGCAAACTTGTGAAAACTTTATTGTATAACTTCATCAGACAAGAAAAGCCACCTCCTCCAGGCGCCCATGTTTTCCCTCAGCAGTCAGATGGGGGAGGACTGCTGTATGGACTTGCATCAGGTGTAGCAACTGGACTCTGGACTGTCTTCACCCTGGGTGGCATGGGAAGCAAAGCGGCCAACACGGCGACACTTTCTTCCCCTCTTGCCAACCAGTCTCCTGCTCTTGCTGGTGCTGGCCAACCTGACAGATGCTGCAGAAGCCCCAAACCCCTACAGACAGGCCATCATATCCTTCAAGAACACACAAGATAACAGTCCTTTCCCCTCATCAATTCCACATGCTTTCCAGATTAATTTTAACAGTTTGTACATGACTCTCTGTGAGCAGCAGACGTCTGATCAGGCAACTCTCCTATTGTATACATTGCTTCATCAGAGTAGTAATATTAGAACGTACATGTTGGCTCGCACAGATATGTAAAATCTTGTTTTACCAATTCTTGAGATTCTGTATCATGTTGAAGAAAAAAACTCACACCACGTTTATATGGCACTTATAATATTGTTTATCCTTACAGAAGATGATGGCTTCAATAGGTCCATTCACGAAGTGATATTAAAAAATATTACTTGGTATTCAGTACGGGTTTTAACAGAAATTTCACTGGGGAGTCTCCTAATACTGGTCGTAATAAGAACCATTCAGTACAACATGACAAGGACAGGAGAGAAGTACCTTCACACAAATTGTTTGGCAGCTTTAGCAAATATGTCAGCCCAGTTCTGTTCTCTCCATCAGTATGCTGCCCAGAGGATCATCAGTTTGTTTTCCCTGCTGTCTAAAAAAACACAACAAAGTTCTGGAACAAGCTACACAGTCCTTGAGAGGTTCGCTAAGTTCCAATGATGTTTCTCTACCAGATTATGCACAAGACCTAAATGTCATCGAGGAAGTGATTCGAATGATGTTAGAGGTCATCAATTCCTGCCTGGCAACTACTCTTCACCACAACCCAAACCTGGTGTATGCACTGCTTTACAAATGAGATCTCTTTGAGCAATTCCAAACTCATCCTTCATTTCAGGATATAATGCAAAATATTCATCTGATGATCACCTTCTTCAGCTCCAGGTTGCTACAGGCTGGAGCTGAGCTCTCGGTGGAATGGGTCCTGGAAATCATCAAGCAAGGAATTGTTGCTCTTTCGAAAGACAGGCTGAAGAAGTTTCAGGAATTGAAATTCAAGTATGTGGAAGAGGAGCAGCCCAAGAAGTTCTTCATCCCCTATGTCTGGTCCCTGGTGTACAACTCTGTCCCCAGCCTGTACTGGAGCCCGCAGGACATCCAGCTGTTCACGATGGACTCCAACTGAGGGCAGCCCCACCCGCCCTGCCACCAAGCACCTTCTTGTTTTTTCTTTCTGGCGAACAGACCAGGGAGATGGCCTGGTGTCTTCTGTTAGGATCAGGAAACAGGCATGTTTCCCTTGCACACTCGGATGTGGAGCATCGGTGCCAGTTGTTAATAGATCACTCGGCTTTGATTATAGTACAAAAGCGGGGGGAGGGGCACAACAATAATAAATATCCAACCTGCTGTCAATGAAAAAAAAAAGATAAGGAAGGCCACTTCATAATACTAAGGGGAGCAATTAAACAAGAAGATATAACTCTGGTAAACATATATGCACCAAATACAGGAGCACACAAATACATAAAAAAACTTCTGGAAGGTATCAAGGAAGAGATCAACAGCAATACAATCATAGCAGTGGACTTTAATACCTCATTGACACCACTGGATAAATCCTCTAGACAAAAAAATCAGCAAAGAAACAGCAATCCTAAAAACCCACTAGATCTGATAGAATTAATTTTTTAAAAAATGTATTTTATTGGTTTTTTACAGAGAGGAAGGGAGAGGGATAAAGAGCTAGAAACATCAATGAGAGAGAAACATCAATCAACTACCTCCTGCACACTGCCTACTGGAGATGTGCCCACAACCAAGGTATATGCCCTTGCGTGGAATCGAACCTTGGACCCTTCAGTCTGCAGGCCAATGCTTTAAACACTGAGCCAAACCAGTCAGGGCCAACAGAATTAATTGACATCTTCAGAACATTTCACCCCAAAGCTACAGAATACACATTCTTCTCAAGTTCACATGGGACATTTTCAAAGACAGACCACATGGTAGGACACAGACTAAGTCTCTACAAATTCAAGAAGGTAGAAATCATCTTTTCAGATCACAGTGGCATAAAATTAGAAATCCACTACAATAAAAACAATCAAACACATGTAGGCTAAATAGCATGCTATTAAACAATGAACGGATTATCAAATAGATCAAAGAAGAAATAAAGAACATTCTGGAAACAAATAAAAATGAAAACACAACAATTCAAAATGTGTGGGACACAATGAAAGCACGCCTGAGAGGGAAGTTCACACTAGCACTACAGGCCTACTTCAAAAAAACAAGAAAAACTGGCAATAAGTTATCTAACCCTATAACTTAAAGAACTAGAAAGAGAGCAACAAGAAAAGCCCAGGGTAAGTAAAATGAAGGGTATAATAATGATCAGAGCAGAAATAAATGACATAGAGACAAAACAAACAAACAAACAAACAAAACAAAACACCAAAAAAAAAAAAAAACAAACCCACACCAAAAATCCCCACAGAAAAACAATACAAAAGATCAATAGAATCAAGAGCTGGCTCTTTAAAAGGATAAACAAGATTGATGAATCTCTAATCAGGCTCATCAAGAAACAAAGAGAGAGGACCCAAATAAACAAAATCAGAAATGAAAGAGGTGAAGTCACAAATGACACCACAGAAATACAAAGGGTGTTAAAAAGACACCGAAACAGACTTCTTTTAGTCTTTATTGTAACTTTGTACTATCTTTAAAAAACTAGAACCTTGGAAGAATTTTCAAAGAATTAATGCATCATTATATATGAATCTAAATGAGGAACATTAACATTGAAGTGCTAAATGAGAGAAAATTTTCAAATGGGCTGAAAATGTCCATTTCTAGAACATATTCACATATGTGCAATATTAATATGTATCATGTTTACATGCATACATATACATATACATAGGATTGTAGTGAAGCATCCTATCTAAAAATAGAGAAACATGGTAATTAGCCGTACCTCCGCTACACTTCCCATTGGCTAATCAGGGCGATATGCAAATTAACTGCCAGCCAAGATGGCCGTTAACCGCCAACAAAGATGGCGGTTAATTTGCATACATAGCCGCAATGCTGGGAGGCCAAAGGGATCAGAAACCCAGGCAGCAGGCAAGAGGTGGGGGGCAGGCAAAGGCAGCCGGTGATCAGTGATTGCATTGTGGATTGGAGGCAGAGAGAGCCACTGGCCTGCTTCCCTGTGATCGCCATGGTGATCGGGAGCAGAGAGAGCCCTGGCGCAGGCCAGCTGGCACCCTGGGACCCCCGGGGCCGGGGGTGCTGACTGGCCTGCTACCCAGTGATCAACATGGCAATTGGGGACAGAGAGAGCCCTGGCGCCGGCCAGCTGGCACCCCCGGACCCCTGGGGCCGTGGGTGCTGGCTGGCCTGCTTCCCTGTGATAGCCATGGCGATCGGAGGCAGAGAGAGCCGCTGCGCAGGCCAGCCAGCACCCCTGACCCCGTGGGTGCTGGCTGGCTTGCTACTCCGTGATTGCTGTGGAAAAAAGACCTTCAAGGCCTGTCCAAGGAAGGTTTGCATTTAAAACTAAGTGGGGTGGTCCGGAACTGCGCGGCACTGACAACCAGGGCAGTCTCTGCGTCAGTGGCACATCTGTGGCTTGAAGTGTGGGGGGTGAGGGCCATGCAAGCCAGAGGCTTTGGCTGCAATGGTCAGATAATTTCAGCTGCAAGGCAGGCTCAATCAGGGAAGCCATGGGGACCTTCACAAAAAAAGAGAAGGCTGAAGAGGAAGGATACTTCCCAGAGCGGATTAAAGAACAGCTGAAAGCCTTGAAGAAACAACATGAAGAAGAGATCATTCATCATAAAAAGGAGATTGAGCGTCTGCAGAAAGAAATTGAGCAGCACAAGCAGAACATCAATAAACTGAAAGATCATGATACTGCAGCAGTGTCAGGGTGAGGGGACAGCCATATTTGTCAGTGCGCCCGAGCTGTCAACAACAAAAAGTGTGCGGGAGCTGGGCAGGTGCACAGACAGGCACACAGACCCCAGGCCCACCTCGCCACCGCTGCCGATGCCCTCTCATGGGGCCTGCGCCCTGCAGCGAGAGGCGGGAGGGGGGGGGATGTCTTACAAACCGAACTTGACCATGCACATGCCCGCCACCTCCATCAAGGCCTCTGAGTGACTAGGACCACCATCTCTAACACGCAGGGAACAGGGAAAAGCCAGGTGCCCTAGAACAAATATACTGAGCCGCTGGTCATCATCGAAGAACTAGAGAAGGAGATTTGACTCACATAAGCGGGCAGCAAGAGCGCGATGGAGAGACTGAAACGAGGCATCATCCACACGACAGGGCTGGTTCGGGAGTGCTTGGACAAGATGGAGCGGAACACCAGGTCCTACTAGCCCCTAAGTCAGTGTGAAAGGCTTTCCCTCTTTTTCCAAGAAGTGACAGCTCATGCTTGCACCCCCTTCAGATGAAACTTGGTTTCAAAATGGTAACAGCTTGGTTTCTCCTCCCCGTGCCCCTCCCGTGGTTCATCAGGCTCTGAATCTCCCCTCGCTGAGATGGAGAAGAGATTTTTGCAGTTATTAGATTTACATATTAGTTAGGAACTACCCAGGGCATTTTGTGTGTTTTTTTTAATCATTGATTTACATGATGCATGTCAGTTACCTATCACAGCAAACTGTAGTTGGCCTCCCAGATATGTGTTTCTCTTCTGGATATGTTTCTGTTACTCACATGGTTCTTTATGTTTCTCTTCTGAGCTGATCCAACTCTGAGGGTTTGTTTCAGTGAGTTCTGAGGCAGCGCTTTAGTAGCCAGTGCCCATTCACCACACAGTATAAATTCTTTTCAATGTAACTTTTTTTTTTTGCTTAAGCATTTGCATGACTATTAGTACGTTGAAGTCAATCTTTAAAATGCACAAGTTATAAATACAGAAGAAAGAGCAATTTATTGAACCTCGCCTGACAAGGACCCCTGAAATTTCCCCTAAGGATGTATGTACATTTCAGTTCTGCCTTTCCCATCAGTGGATCCAAACATCTGGAAGACAGTGACTAATAGTGTTTGCATCTTTGTATGTATTTACTACTTGATGTAATAAAGCTTATTTTCATTAACAACAAAAAAAAGAAACTGAAAGATGATGCTGATGCTTAAGTGCACACAGTTCCCCATAGAATGGCTACATACTGTCCACTTCTATGAAGACATAGTTCTGGTAACTAATATCTATCTGTGCTGCCAACAGATTATAATAAATTGTGATCAGTGGGGAAAAAACCCCAAAAAACCAAGTGGGGTGACATCGGAATTACCGAAGCGTACCCCCAACCCCTCACCTGCCCAGATGCCTAGGGTCCCTTTATAGCTGTGCTGAGCCCAGTGCCCCCCAGTGGCCTGGACACCAGACCTGACTACCTTTCTGGTTTGGCCCAAACATCTGAAATTCGCATTAGTTTCCAACTTAAGAAATTGGAGCATTCACGTAAAATCAGGATTCCCCACTTCTTTCCAAAGTGGCCGATTGGGCTATCAACCAAGGGTGGTCAGTGTCACTTCAACCCTAAGAGGAACCCCCAGCTTGGGGGTGTGGTGAGGAGGAAGCTATCTGTGCAGACAGTTCAGTTGTGTAAACTCCCACTGACAGTAGCACAGCCCAACAGTGTGGCCATTCAAGTGCGAGGCAGCACAGCCATGAAAGAGTCCAGCTGTTAAACAAGGCCCCACTCCAGCTTTCAGGGGGCTTCACCTACTCCAACCCACTGCACCCCACTCTGCCCCAGTGAGACAGCTTCAGTGTTTCAGCTCCAGCAAACAGAACACGTCCTAGTGGAAAGGGAAAGTATATCCATGGCCAGTGTTGCTCAATGGATAGAGCCTCTGCTTGAGGACTGAAGGGCCCAGAGTTCAATTCCTGGTCAGGGCACATGCCTGAGTTATGTGTTTGATCCCCAATGTGGGGTGTGAAGGAGGCAGTCAGTCAATGATTCTCTCTCATCATTGATGTTTCTATCTCCCTCTCTCTCTGAAATCAATCTATACTAATAAAAGGGTAATGTGCTAATTAGAACAAACAACTTCCAGACAACTTTCTGGATGTCCTTTTAGACAAAGCCATGGTGGCGGGGCCGAGGCAGAGGTGGTTAGGGGCGATCAGGCCGGCAGGGGAGAGCAGTTAGGGGGATCAAGCCGGCAGGGGAGAGCAGTTAGGACAATCAGGCTGGCAGGGGAGAGCAGTTAGGGAGATCAGGTTGGTAGGCAGGTGAGCAGTTAGGAGCCAGTGGTCCCAGATTGCAAGAGGGATGTCCAGCTGCCAGTTAGGGGGATCCCAGGGATCGGGCCCAAACCAGCAGTCGGACATCCCCCAAGGGTTCCCCTATTAGAGAGGGTGCAGGCTGGGCTGAGGGAACCCCAGCACCTGTGCACAAATTTTGTGCACCGGGCCACTAGTCTATATATATAAAAAACCAGCGACTGGAACCCCAGAACCACCAGAACAACCAGTTGCTATAACACCCACTGCGGTCAGCCAACCTGCCCAATCAGGGGCGGGGCTGGCTGGCCAACCTCCCACGGCTCCTCCCCCGAGCTGGCCTGGCCACAATCGGTATCCATTGAGACAGGCAGGCCAGACTCCACCAGTGCACGAATTCGTGCACTGGGCTTCTAGTTTTTAATAATAAAGAATTAGAAACTACCTAAATGCCCTTAGTTAAGAAACTGGTTTATTAAATAATGGTGATAAGATTAACTTGAAATGAAGGCATATAGTGCAGGGGTCCAGTGTAAAGCAAAGATGGGTGGAACATAGGCAGGGGCAGACATGGCAGTTTGAGCAAGCCTAATCACAGGAACCAACCATGCAGAAATAATAAAATGTTTCTGGACTCAAAGTGGGAGGCATGAGAAAACAAGGGAGGGCCTGCAGCAACAAAGTGTATAAACACATAGAAACAGAGAAAGTTCAGCATAGAAACAGAGAAATTTCAGCATAGGAACAAAGAAAGAATACATAGAAGCAGGGACATTCAGGTCTGTTGCTGGGTAAGAACACTTGGGAAAATCAATTAGGTGACAACATGGATAGACATAGAGCAGGCTTGTAGCAAATATATACCCCTAGAGTACAAGGCTTCACAGGCAGCCCATTATTGGGCCCCACTCCCTGTGTGGGGAGTCTGAATCTGCTTGTAATAAATTTTCCACACTTTTGCTTAAATCTTCTGGTCCAAGGAACTCATTCTTTGGTGTCATGAGACACAACCCTGGGAAAAAACCTGGGCTCATGGTTCAGTTATTACCTTTGATGGCTCAGTCTGAGAATCAATCTCTCTCCATCAAATGGTGAGCCTATTGACCCTATCACTTCTTTTGATGTTTCCTTTGTTATTTTGGAAGCCTTGTTGGGTGTCTGTCAGCCACAAAATCAGGTTGCTGTCTCCAAGGGGAACTTTTCTTTTTCAATTTCCAAATGCAGTCTAAGGCTTTTGGGCCATTTAAAAGCAGGCTTGGGTTAGCCAGTTAAAATCCATTAGGGTGGCTGCCACATAAAAAGGCTCCCATGGAAGGATGAACTGGCTTTTGGACCGGATTAGAAAGCAGTAGGCTTCCCGCCAGTTGCAAGACCAAGTCTGACCAATGACTAAATGAGTGCTTGGATCCTTATGCAGGCTCCGAAGATCAAAGAGGCAAATTCCTCCCTCTGGTTTGAGAATCTAGAATGTTCTTATGAGTAATGACCTCGCAGAGATGTCTGGGGTCAATCCCTAAGACGTGCGGGGGCCTCATAGGGACTAGAGAATACAACCGTGATTAAATTCTGACCTGTCCAGGGAGTGCACAAAAGAGCTGGTCACTCAGTGCTCCGAGTCCTCATGGTTGTTTTAGACAGCTGGGGAAAGAAACTGAGACACGCAAAAGGAGGAAATGACCAGAGGTTTCACTGCCTCTGGGAGTTCCCTTCATAAATAGCATACTTGGACCCACTACATACAGCCCAACCCTGGCCTGTTCCCTTGTTAGGATTTCTATTGCCAAAGATCTGCTCAAACTTTCATGCCTTTTTCCTCCTCCTGCCAAAGGTTGGGGGTGAGGGAATGCTAAATTCTTCAGATCCTGGCCCAGGCTGGTTGATCTGTCATTTTTTTTTAATTAAACTTTATTGTTCAGATTATTACATTTGTTCCTCTTTTTCCCCCCCATAACTCCCCTCCACCCTGTTCCCACCCCACCCTCCGCACTCACTCCCCACCCACTGTCCTCATCCATAGGTGCACGATTTTTGTCCAGTCTCTTCCCGCCTCTCCCACACCCCTTCCCCCACCAAGAATAGTCAGTCCATTCCCCTTCTATCCCTGATTCTCTTATAATCACCAGTTCATTCTGTTCATCAGATTATTTATTCACTTGATTCTTAGATTCACTTGTTGATAGATGCATATTTGTTGTTCATAATTTGTATCTTTACCTTTTTCTTCTTCTTCCTCTTCTTAAAGGATACCTTTCAGCATTTCATATAATACTGGTTTGGTGGTGATGAACTCCTTTAGCTTTTCCTTATCTGTGAAGCTCTTTATCTGACCTTCAATTCTGAATGATAGCTTTGCTGTGCCGGGGTCCAACCCCAGCGGGTCCAGGGGTCCCCAAAGGTGTGGTCTGGATCTCCAGAGAGGTTCTGCTTAGGATCTCCAGCTAGGTTCTGTGTCCATGTTCTCTTGCTAGGTTCTCCAGGTTCTCCAGCCAGGTTCTGTAGCCATGTTCCCTCGCTAGGTTCTTCAGCCAGGTTCAGTCACCAGGTTCTAGTCAGGTTCTCTTGCCAATTTCTGTAGTCAGGTTCAGTCCAGGATCTTTTGCCATGTTCTCTCCAGTGAAGTTCTTCTGTCTGTAGGTTCTGTGTAGGTTCTGTCTTCTCTGGTTCTGTCTCTCTTGGTTCCGTATTCTAAGTTCTGTATTCTAAGTTCTGAGTCTCTGTCTTATTACATCTGTATTTATACCAGTTGATTCAATCCTATCAATCTCTATTACAAAGGTTAGGGCGTTTCTTATCTCCATTCCAGGGAGTAAAGATTATGTAGCTTAAGCATGATTGTTCGTAGTTAAAGTGATTAATTACCCACCTGGCACTTAGTTAAGAGGTTTTATTCCCTCCCTAACTTCAGGGGAAAATCCCTACCTGGGGAAACAACCTTTCTCAGAGACCTTGGTTAAAACACATAGTGCCAAGAAGGTGAGCAAACATATTAAGAACAGTATGCCATATATGCCAGGTCCCTTGAAACAGCAAGCATGGACCGGCTCCCGGCATTGCTGGATAAAGCAAACTTGGTTGTAGGTTCTTGGTATTCATCACTTTGAATATTTCTTGCCACTCCCTTCTGGCATGCAAAGTTTCTGTTGAGAAATCCGCTGACAGTCCTATGCATATTCCCTTGTAGGTAACTGAGTTTCTTTCTCTTGCTGCTTTTAAGATTCTCTCTTTGTCTTTTGCTCTTGGCATTTTAATTATGATGTGTCTTGGTGTGGTCCTCTTTGGATTCCTTTTGTTTGGGGTTCTCTGTGTGCTTCCTGGACTTGTAAGTCTATTTCTTTTACCATGTAGGGGAAGTTTTCTGTCATTATTTCTTTAAATAGGTTTTCAATATCTTGCTCTCTCTCATCCTCTGGCACCCCTATAATTCTGATGTTGGTATGGTTGAAGTTGTCCCAGAGGCTCCTTACACTATCTTCATATTTTTGGATTCTTTTTTCATTTTGCTTTTCTGGTTGGGTGTTTTTTGCTTCCTTGCATTTCGAATCTTTGACTTGATTTTTGCGCTCCTCTGGTCTGCTGTTGGGAGTCTGTATAATATTCTTTATTTCAGTCAGTGTATGCTTAATTTCTAGTTGGTTCTTTATCACAACACCGAGGGTCTCATTAGATTTCTTGAGGATCTCACTACATTCATCAGCAGTTTCTAGAAAATTATTGAAAGACCTTAAAAGTGTGGTTTTGAGCTATATATCTTCCATTTCTGACATTTGCGTCCTGTTTCTTTGTCTCCGAATTTTTTTGTGTTTTTTTGGTGCACCCCCTAGTGGTCTTTATGCGCAGTCTTGTTGTAGTTAAGCCTTGATTGTTGTAGGTAATACTAGGGGGGATTTGCCCTCAGGCCAAGTGGCTGTGAGAATCAGCTGTGTCTGCAGTGAGAGAACTTCTGTCCTCTAGGGAGGTGCTAATCTAACCTTTGCCTGAGGCTATCGGCAAATGCCTCTGTGCAGGGCTTGGCCGGGGCGGGTCCCAGGGGATCTACAGGGCAGGCGGAGTGAGCAGTTATGGCTGCTCTCAGTCCTGTCCCCAGGGGTTCTGCCTCTCAGACTCCCAGCAACAGCTGCAAACCTTGGAGAGAAAGCTGCCTTCAAGTTCCGACCGAAGCCAGACAGTCCCGCTTCTCCCATTTGAGTCTGGGTCCCTAGAGACTCTCCTGGATCTGGAGCTCAGAGTCTGAGACTCCCTCCCAATTGAAACAGACAACAACACCCTCAGCCGCCAGCTGCTCCGCATGCACTCCACACCTTAGTATTTGACTTCAGCACTGCTCCTCCTCTGAGTCTCAGTATGCTGTTCTCTTTCTTTCTAGTTGTAGAACTTCCACTCAGCCAGCCTTCCTGTGGTTCTGGGTGATGTCCGTTCCATCTTTTAGTTGTATTTTTGAAGTGGTTGTTCGAGGCAGTAAACTCCGGCATTAACCTATGCTGCCGTCTTGGTTTCTCTCCTCCTACTTTCTCGATTTGTCATTCTTGATGTCCCCTACTACAGTTAGGTCCAGCCATGTGTGAATGGAGGATTCCTTCATCTCCTCAATGCCTCCTTGGACCTGACCCCCACAGACCTGATTTCTTCCAGCTCCTTGCAATGGCCTTGTGGGGATAAGAAGGGATTTGGGCCTTCAATAGAATGTTATTGGATCCAAGGAGGGAATGCCCTTGCCTGAGGGGCATAGCTTGACCTGGTGTTCACACAACACCATGTGCTGGTGAATATTTAAAGTAGGATGGAGAAGTAGGTCAGGGCATTTTCCACACATTAGGGCATTAGATCACCAGACAGAATGGAGGAGGACTGCAGGGTTTGAATTTACAACAATGCTTAAGGCCCTTCAGCACTTTCTACAGTGCTCCCTGTGGTTCTTAGGACCTTTGAAATACAAGTACCTGTTTCAAAATTCTAGTCTGGCCATCTTTAAAGGCACAAGTTTCTAGGAAATACTTATCCACGTGTGCAAATCAAATTAACTCATTTCAGTTTTGATTGCTAGATGGCCTGCTTTTATCTTTATTGCTGAAAGTCTGTAAAGTGGATTTAGAGCTGTTATAATGTCTTTTGCTTTGTTGAGAATGTGCTTTGAAACTAAGTATGTTTAAAATAGGTTCATAAAGGTCAATCTAATAAATGCTGGTTATTTGCTTTCCTGGTTATTGAGGTTTGATGAGACTTCTAGAAATTATTAATTGGAAATTATGTAATTTTGGTAATAAAAACAAGGTACATAGAGATGCATTTTAAAAACTAATTATTTCTAAAAATTGTAAAAAGGTTTATAAGGAAAAATGTTAAAAGAAATTAAAATAAACCCAAACTATGTGGGCAATTTGCAGCCAATTTGTAACTAACAAACCATTATTTCCCTCAGCCACGGACAGACAGCAAATGGTTAAAAATAAAAACCTCCCAACAGAAAGGGAGGGCGGAAGGCAAAAGGGAAAAAAGCTCTTTTACTCCCTAGGCAGAGAGGCTGGTAGTCTCAAGGCTTGTCAAGGTCAAGTTGCCAGGTGTCTCATGATTTCTGAAAAGACTACAACAAAATAAGAGGGAATCTTAAGAATTGATATGTACCAGAGTATTCAACAGAGCAATTTTAGGAGGTTGTATAATGCCTTGGACCCCGACCCAGACTGCTTTTCGGATTGGCTGGAGGCCCATCTATACTTCATGAGCCAGATGTATAGTTTTACTTGCTTTGATTTTTCGATGGAGATACATACTTTTATTGCCTTAGTTGATTGGTTTTTCACAATATAGTCAAAGACTCTCATATAAATTCAGTTGTGTGAGAAGACAAAATTCAGTTTTATGACTTTTGGTAAAAGTATTCCTAATTTTTGAACTTTGTTTTTCAAGTACAGGGAAACAAGGCAATTTAGTAAAATATATATTTTTCTCCCTACTTAATCCCTCTGGATTTTGGCAATCCACAATAAATAAGTCATAGCAATGCATTTCTTTGCATGAGTTCAATAAGACCAGTTTCCAATAATAGTTTTATTAACCAAGACTTTTGCTGGGGTGTCATATCTGAGAGAGACATGCCTGAACTCCGGGTGTCACCAGAAGACTTAAAGCCAATGTGAGCACTTTGGAGAACAGCCTGATACCTCTCTTGGTCACATAGTTCATGGCAGTCTTTCCAGGTAAGAAAAGAAGGTTACTTTCCTGAGAGATGGCACAAAAAAGAACCTCAAGACATCTGTGAGGACCTCAACTTGAGGAATGCATCCCAAATCTTCAGGTATTAAACGAAAGCCTGATGGCAGCTAGGAAGCTGACTTCTTTGCCCTGAGGGGATCATTAAAGCTCTATTATGAGAATCCACTAAAACAGATTTTAAAAGAGCCTATACAGTCAATTACTGTTCTTGTATTCATGCAAACCTTCAGGCCAAATTAAAACTAGACTTAATACAATAAATAAGTTGGTCTTTAATAAAAATAAGGGTAATTTTAGGGAGAAAAATCATGTTTTAACAGACTCTATAGTACACAATAGTGATTTGATTCCAATTAATTGTTTAGAAGTTTTATCTTACACATATGAATTGAACTGAATCCTAAGTTTGTCTAGTTTTCTTGGATGTTGATCTACAACTCTCCAAACTAATACTTGCTTTTCTCCCACCCTTATCCTTGGAATCATTGAACGCTAAAACACTTTTCCTTTCACAGGACCACTTGTCATAATTCTTGTTGTTCAGTTTGTCTCCACCAGGTTACAAGCCCTACTCACACACAGGGAATATCACCTCTAAATACCATTGCCATCTCCTTCCATGCCCAGGCCTCATCATCCCTCTAACAGAGAACAAGGATTTTTTGGCTCTGAAAAAAAGGTCACCCCCTGTAATGTGGGATCTGTTTAGTCCTTTTCCAGTCTGTCAAAAAGAAAATTGTGTGTTTTATATATAATCTTTTGGACAAATTAGTTTTACAAGCTTCCCAGGGTTTGAATTTTAAGAATCTAGACAGAGTTGTAGGAATCGGCGCAAGTCTTAGTCATTACCAGAGTTATAGGAAAACCTAGAATAAAGTACCCCTGCTCGAGAGGCATAGCATGCTTCTGATGCTTACACCTTCCCATATGCAGGAGTGCCTATAGGCCCTGGAGTTGAGGGCTTTTTCTTTCATGAGAAAAGCAAGTAGAGCAGAGAACTGGAAAGGCGGGGGGACAAAAGAGACTAAAATAAGCCCTCCAGCACTATTTGCAGTGCCCCTCTATGTTCCCAGGTAAATAATATACTAGACACCTGTATTATCTAGAAGATTACCTTACCAGTGGATGTAAAATTGTAGCCTTAACTAAAGTAGGGGGGAATGGAAATATAAGTCCCTCATTGCTGAAAGACTAGGGAGACCAGAATGAAGAAGATAGATCTTTTGATAGCGAGGGCGTACATAGGATTAAGGCTGGAGCTGTTTGTATTCTCCCTGGAGCTCTGGGTTGTGGCCACCCCAGAGTTTTGGGTACTGGCTGAACTCTCCCAGCCCTCGGCCTAGAGTCACTTCCTTTTAAACTTCCAAACACATTAGAACCATCTCAGACACTTTCAATCAGGGACACGGGTTAGTACAGGTTTCCCCACACCTGGAGCAGGATGGGTGCCTGGTAAGAACACAGTGGTAAGTGGGCACAGTCCAGTAGGTCAGTTCTGTTAGTGGGCACATACTAACAGATTTTCTTGCCCTAGATCTTGCTGGTAAGTGTGACTAGGTCTGGCAGATCCTCTTTTGTAGTCGCACACAAAGACACACTCACCAGACATCTCTTATCTAGGAGGAAGAGAGGGAGGCAAGGAGGCCTGGAGAAATGCTGAGAAACACAAAGAGAGACAGATACTAGAGAGACTGGGATGGAGAGATGGAAACAAAACAGACTGGGCCTGAAGAGGCCTGGATGGAAGGGAGGCCTGTGGAGGACAGGAACTGAAATGTTTCACCAACCCCTCCCCAACTCATGTGTGGTGCTCAGAAATGAGCAGGGGAGCCAAAGCCACAGGCAGGGATGGAGAAGGGTGCCCTCCCTCTGGAGACTCCCAATATCTTCAAACTGCCTCCCCAAGGTGTCCCAAGTCATTCAGTGGCAGTGAGTCCTGGGTCGCCACGACTCCCGCGGCACAGGCCTCTCTGCAGGGGCACCAGGAGAGACAGTGCCTGGCACTCACACTCACTCACAACTGCACACGCACAGACACACACAGTGCCCACCAGCTCACAGCCATTTCTCCCTTACTTTCCCTCCCTCCCAGCTAGCTCTCAGAGCCTCTCTCAGAATGAGGCCCCAGGGCAGGCAGAAGGTGGAGCTGCCTACACTAGCCCCACCCCTTCCCAGATAGGAAAGAGGAAGAGGGAGAGAGGGAGGCAGGGGGCCTGGAGGACTGCTGAGAAAAACAAGGAGAGACAGAGACTGGGAGAGACTGGATGGAGAGATGGAAACAAAATAGCAATATTAAAATATTTCCTTCAATTAATTCCTTTTAATGTGCACGAATTTTGTGCACCAGGCCACTAGTATATGCATAACCCATGGACAGACAATAATGCAGTGAAGGCCTGGGGAGGGGACAGGAGTGGGAAATAGGGGGTCAATGGGGAAAAAGGGGGACATCTGTAATACTTTCAACAATAAAGATAACTTTTCTTAAAAAAAGAGAGAGTAATTCCCCTACACCCATCCATTGCTTTTCTTTTTCAGAAAATTTCTGGCTATTTGTTTATTTTTTTAATTTTTATTAATTTTTTAAATATATATTTTATTGATTTTTTTACAGAGAGGAAGGGAGAGGGATAGAGAGTTAGAAACATCGATGAGAGAGAAACATCGATCAGCTGCCTCCTGCACACCTCCTACTGGGAATGTGCCCGCAACCAAGGTACATGCCCTTGACCAGATTTGAACCGTGGACCCTTCAGTCCGCAGGCCAACGCTCTATCCACTGAGCCAAACCAGTCAGGGCTATTTGTTTATTTTTGTAAACAAACTTTACAATCTATGTGTTTAATTCTTTTTAAATCTGAAAATATTTTTCATTATCATGTCATTATATTTATAAATTATATTAGAATATTTGAATGAATAACCTTTCTGAAATGTTTATCAAGAACCTTAAAATTGTTGGTACTATTTTTGACTAGTGCCTCCCTTTTAACGAGTCTAAGGTAGTAACATGTAATTGTGAACAAATAATGTTATATGAAAGTAATGTCATTTAAGTTTATATTTATAAAACATTCTTAATGATTTGATAAGAAGTGTGCTATATAAACAGGGCAAAAATAGAAACATAGTTACCAGCAATATTTTAAAATGAATAAAGAAAAATAACAAAATGTCAAATGATGGGAGAAAACTAAGATGGCGGCATAAGTAAACACCGGAGTTTGCTGCCTCGAACAACCACTTCAAAAATACAACTAAAAGACGGAACGGACATCACCCAGAACCACAGGAAGGCTGGCTGAGTGGAAATTCTACAACTAGAAGGAGAGAGAAAAGCATACCGAGACTCAGAGGAGGCCCAGTGTGGAAGTAAAATGCTAAGGTGCGGAGGTGCATGTGGAGCGGGCTGGCGGCTGAGGGCGCGGTTGTTGTTTTCAATTGGGAGGGAGTCTCAGGCTCTGAGCTCCAGTTCAGGGCGAGTCTCTAGGGACCCAGACTCATACGGGAGAAGCAGGACTGTCTGACAGCTGTCGGAACTCGAGGGCAGCTTTCTCTCCAAGGGGCTTGCAGGGATAACTGGGACATTGAGAAGCAAAGCCTCTGAGAGCAAGACTGAGAGCAGCCATAACTGCTAGCCCCGCCCTGTTGATCCTGTGGGACCCACCCCACCCAAGCCCTGCAGGGAGGCTTTTGCTGGATAGCCTCAGGCAGAAGCTAGATTAGCACCTCCCTAGAGATCCAGGAGCCAGTGTACCCAGAGGTCAGAGTGGGACCATCCAGTTTGCAGCTCCATGGAAACATAAAGGACACACTCATGGGGCAGACTCAGTGAGCACCAAAGCCCCATTGAAGCAAGTCTAGCCCCAAAGGGGTGTCTCCAGCACAGAAGTTCTCCCACAGCAGACACAGCTGATTCTCACAGCCAATTGGCCTGGAGGCCAATTCCTCCCAGTGATACCTACAACAATCAAGGCTTAACTACAACAAGACTGTGCACAAAGACCACAAGGGGGTGCACCGACAGTGTCCTCCTCAGGTAATTGGGGAGGCTGAACCACTGGGCCCTAGAGGACACTTAGCACAGAAAACCACTTTATCAACACAGGGAAGCATAAAAAATGTGGAGACAAAGAAACAGGACACAAATGACAGAAATGGAGGAAAGCAAACTACTGGCTATACAGTTCAAAACCACACTTTTAAGGTCTTTCAATAATTTTCGAGAAACTGTCAATAAACTTAATGAGATCTACAAGAAATCTAATGAGACCCTCAATGTTGTGATAAAGAACCAACTAGAAATTAAGCATACACTGACTGAAATAAAGAATATTATACAGGCTCCCAACAGCAGACTAGAGGATTGCAAGAATCAAGTCAACGATTTGAAATACAAAGAAGCAAAAAACACTCAACCAGAAAAGCAAAATGAAAAAAGAATCCAAAAATACAAGGTAGCGTAAGGAGCCTCTGGGACAGCTTCAACCATACCAACATCCGAATTATAGGGGTGCCAGAAGATGAGAGAGACCAAGATATTGAAAACCTATTTGAAGAAATAATTACAGAAAACTTCCCCCACCTGGTAAAAGAAATAGACTTACAAGTCCAGGAAGTGCAGAGAACCCCAAACAAAAGGAATCCAAAGAGGACCACACCAAGACACATCATAATTAAAATGCCAAGAGCAAAAGACAAAGAGAAAATCTTAAAAGCAGCAAGAGAAAGAAAGTCATTTACCTACAAGGGAGTACCCATATGACTGTCAGCTGATTTCTCAACAGAAACTTTGCAGGCCAGAAGAGAGTGGCAAGAAATATTCAAAGTGATGAATAGCAAGGACCTCCAACCAAGATTACTTTATCCAGCAAAGCTATCATTCAGAATTGAAGGTCAGATAAAGAGCTTCACAGATAAGAAAAAGCTAAAGGAGTTCATCAGCACCAAACCAGTATTATATGAAATGCTGAAAGGTATCCTTTAAGAAGAGGAAGAAGAAGAAAAAGGTAAAGATACAAATTTTGAACAACAAATACACATCTATCAACAAGTGAATCTGAAAATCAAGTGAATAATCTGATGAACAGAATGAACTGGTGAATATAAGAGAATCAAGGGCATAGAAAGGGAGTGGACTGACTATTCTTGGGGGGGAAAGGGGTGTGGGGGATGCGCGAAGAGACTGGACAAAAATCGTGCACCTATGGATGAGGACAGTGGGTGGGGAGTGAGTGAGGGGGGTGGGGTGGGAACTGGATGGAGGGGAGTTATGGGGGAAAAAAAGAGGAACAAATGTAATAATCTGAAAAATAAAGAATTAATTAAAAAAATGTCAAATGATGGAGAGTTTCATTGATTGGAAGGAGTTCCTGGCTACAAAGAAAGTAGGGTGTCAAAGCATGATTCGGTGTGGAGGGGTGTCCAGGCAAGAAGTGGTGGCCAGCATTGAGTTCTAAACATCACTGAGTGCTAAACATCTATTAACTCAATCAATATATATATATATATATATATATATATATATATATATATATATATATATATATATATAGTGTGTACCATGTTCCAGACTTTGAACTAGATTCCAGGGATTCAAAGATGACCAAAGCATTGACTCTTCCCTAAAGGCATGTTCAATTGAAATAGAGGCAGATATACATAGAGATAATTACATAAGAATCATTTATGTACATAAGAATCACCTGTGCAATTGCTACAAATGTAATTTGTGGTCCTGCATCCAGATATTCTGCTTTGTTCAGTATGGGTGGGAGACTGAGAACTCCATATTTAATGTTTTTAAAGTGATTCTGATGGAACCAGAAATTTGAGACATACTGACATAAAATTTTATGGGAATACTCAAGTTATCTAAGCCAGTTAAAAAGAATTACTGTTTGTGCCAGAACCGGTTTGGCTCAGTGGATAGAGCGTTGGCCTGTGGACTGAGGTGTTCCGGGTTCGATTCCGGTCGGGGGCATGTGCCTTGGTTGCGGGCACATCCCCAGTGGGGGGCATGCGGGGGGCAGCTGATCGATGTTTCTCTCTCATCGATGTTTCTGGCTCTCTGTCCCTCTCCCTTCCTCTCTGTAAAAAACCAATAAAATGTATTAAAAAAAAAAAAAGAATTACTGTTTGAGCTGGTTAAAGAAAAATGAATGGGTTACCAAACAAAGGCCAGGTAGAGAGTTAGATTCCCCCCAAAAGTGATAACTGCATAGATAATTAAGTTAAAGTAACTTAAAAGCTAAGTGTGGGGACTACAGAGTCAGATAATGGAAAATTTTAAATTAATTAAAACGTTCTGGTCTGGTGTTAGTTTGACCATAGACAAGCTGGGCAACTGACCAGCTTTTCTTAACACCAGTGATTTCTCTGGTCTTTATTGCATGTCTTTATTTTTTATTTTATTTTTTCTTTATTGATTAAGGTATTACATATGTGTCTTTATCCGCCCCCCCCCCATTGCCCTCCTCCCCCTACCCTATTGCATGTCTTTAAATCAGACAAATCCAAGAAGAAGTGATAGATATCCAGTAGAATTAACTTCTGACTCATTGGCCCAGTTCACAGACTTAACATTGTATTACTCATATTGACCATGCCTTCTCTTCTATTTCTGAGCTTTTAGATTCTCAACCTTTTGCTCAGTCTTCTGTCTGGACTGCAGCACTGTACCTCTAATTTAGTAATTTATATAGGTGGTTTAGTAATCTCTTGAACAGTTTCTCCTCAACCTGTATCCTCTCTACTCCTACCAGTGCTTGAGGTCACTATGCATTATAGTGGTCACTTTTCTTCAACAGATCTGCATCCCCTAGCCTTGAGGGAGGTTTAGATATCTATGAAATTGTAACTAGAAAACCTTTTAAATATGAAAATGTAAATCCTTAGAAAAACTTGCACAAAGCCTTTATTTTCTTTGGTCATTGTGTTCTATTTAGTAAGCTAATGAGTCTCTAAGTATATAAAGAAAGTTCTACACATACCTCACTTGGAAGGCATCTATTTCAGCTGAGTTCAATCATAATTTAAAACACAGATTGGATTTTATGATCCTTTGAAATGTCTAAAAATATTAATCTTAATGAAAGATGTGGCACCCAACACAGGTGCTTTGCAGATTTTCTTAGTCAATGTAATGATGATGTACACATGTTATGTGAAGGATTTTTGGGGGGGTTTTTATTATAGTTTCAATAATTTTCAGATTATGCACCAAAAAGAGTGCTATTTTTAAGCTGGTTGATATCAGGAAACATGTTCTATTAACTAATGCCTAATACCTAAAGCAGTTTTATGAGATGTGTAGTATTATGTGTGCTTAAACTTGGCTTGAAATATCTTCCTAGAAGGTATTATGCTGGTTATTCTGTCAGTTTATTAAATTCCAAGTTATATCAAGCACTGACTTATAACTTCAGAGTACACAATCAGCCCACATCTTTTTCTTCCTTGCCTTAATTCTCTTATAAAGTCTTCTGTAACCTCCATCTTTAAAAAGTTGTTTCCATCCCTAAAACCCTCCAAGACCTGTGCTGCGCTGCATATCTGGCACTTTGGCCAGACGGGTCATGCTGTGCTGTCTGTTCCTAAAACACACAGATAGGAAGGTACTGACATCAGGCCAGGCCTTGAGATATTGTCTCATGGCCCCTTCCCAGCATGCAGGCCTTCTTTCTCAGAAGGCTCTGAAGTCTCATTCCAAATTTGGGAGACAAAAGACTGGAAAAAGTATAAATAAAGAGAGTTTCCTCCATATTGGGGGGCCTAGAATTTGAAAGACACATTTGTTTCTGGGCCTCCACAAAATTTAATAATAAAATGTAACTCCTGTAGTCTGTGCTGCAGTTCAGCCTCTGCTTCGACAGGATGCTGTAACTGTAGTCAGCTGGCCAGCTTAATAAAGGCTCTTAAATTTAAATCCTGTCGGTGGTCTATCTCGCTGAGTGAACTATAACAGACCTTTATTTGTACATTTTCTTTCACATTATGCCTTCTAACATAGGATCTTAGATAAAATATAACCCCCTGGGTGGGGGGATCAAGATGGTGGCTGGCAGGACAGCAGTGAGGGAGAGAGTGTGAAGGAGGGAGGGAGCAAAAGGGGAGTGTGTGGATGTGTGTGATGTGTGTGTGTGTGTGTGTGTGTGTGTGTGTGTGACAGATCCTGCAGGAGTCTCAGGAGCTGGAAGACTGGGCTCTCCTAGAAGGGGAGGCCCTGCTACTGCAGCAAGCTACCACGGTGGCTGACTCTGGCACAGAAAGCATGCCATCTTGGAGAGGAGAACTTCTGTGACTAGGATCCCAGTCTCACCACCACCCATAATGGCCTCAGACACCATCCTGGACCCTACAGCCATTCTGGCCAAAGACCTTCTACCTCATCTGCAGACTCACAGACTCCAGGACTCCAGCCACTCAGGCTGCAGGCTCCTGTGAGACCCAGAGCATGCTTACCTCCTGCCAACCCTCTGCTTCAGTCACAGGTCCCACACAACTCAGCAACTGGACCCTTTGGTGAGGCTTAGAGTGTGTGACCCTCCCACCAAGCCCTCACTTCATCCACAGTCTTGGTGAGATTCGGCATCCACACCCTTTGGTGAGAGCAAAAATTGGGAGACAAAGAAACAACCCCAAAAGGAAAGAAAAGGAGGAATTGCCAGAAAAGGACCTAGATGTCATGGAGGCATGCAATATGTCAGAAAAAGAATTCACAGTAAGAGTCATAGTGTTCCTAAACTGGATGGATGAGCAAATCAACAACTTATGTAAGTACCAAGAGGAAATAAAGAATTATATAGCTATAATAAAAACACATTGGAAGGTTTAAACAGTAGACTAGAAGAAGCAAAGGATGTAATTAGCGAGTTAGAAGACAGGGCAGAGAAACAAACAGCAATTGGAGAAAAAAATTAGAATGCACACAGAGAGCCTAAGAAAGCTTTGGGACAACATGAAACAAAGTAACATCCATATAATAGGGGTGCCAAAGGATAAGAAGAGAGCAAGAATTAGACAACCTATTTAAAAAAATAATGACAGAAAATGTCCCATATTTGGGCAAGAAAAAAGTCACACAGGCACAGAAAGTCCCAAACAAGATGAACAAAAAAGACCCACACCAACACGTGTCATAATTACAATGGAAAACGTTAACCACAAAGAGAGAATCTTCAAGGCTGCAAGAGAGAGACAGAGAGTTACCTACAAGGGATCTCCCATTAGATTATCAAATGATTTCTCAACAGAAAAACATCAGGCCAGATGGGAATAAAATGAAATATACAAAGTGATGTAAAACAAGGGACTGAATCCAAGACTAAATACTGTTAGGAAGGATATCATTTACTAGAGGCCTGGTGCACAAAATTCATGCAGGGGGTGGGGTGGGGGTGGGGGTGGGTGTGTCCCTCAGCCCAGCCTGCACACTCTCCAATCTGGGACATCCCTCTCAATCCAGGACTGCTGGCTCCCAACTTCTCGCCTACTTCCCTGCCTGATTGCCCCTAACCACTTCTGCCTGACAGCCTGATCACCCCCTAACCACTCCCCTGCCAGCCTGATAAATGCCTAACTGCTCCACTGCCAGACCAATTGCCCCCAACTGCCCTCCCCTGCAGGCCTGGTCCCCCCAATTGCCCCCCTCTCCAGGTCTGGTCCCCACAACTGACTTCCCCTGCAGGGCTGGTCCCCCCAACCCCAACTTCCCTCCCCTGTAGGCCCGGTCATCCCCAACTGCCCTCCCGTGCCAGCCTGGTCACCCCTAACTGCCCTCTCCTGCAGGCCTGGTTGCCCCCAACTGCCCTCCCTCCCCAGCAAGTCTGGTCACCCCCAACTGACCTCCCCTGCAGGCCATCTTGTGGCCACATGAGGGTGGCCAACTTTGACCACATGGAGGTAGCCATCTTTGACACATGGGGGCGACCATCTTGTGTTTTGGAATGATGGTCAATTTGCATATTACCTCTTTATTATATAGGATAATTGATGGGGAAATCAGGAGTTTTGCAGACAAAAAAAGGCTAAGGGAGTTTATTACCATCAAACAAGCAATGAAAGAAATGCTATAGGGAATGTTGTAAAAAGAAGAAATAGAAAGGCAAGAAGGAACATAGGCACAAAGAATGAAAATGGCAAAAAACAAGTACCTATCAATAATAACCTTACACATAATGAATTAAATGCGCCAATCAAAAGATGTCCAGTGGCTGAATGGATAAGAAAACATGAGCCACATATATTCTGTATACAAGAGACCCACCTCAGAACAAGGGACTCACAGAGACTGAAAATGTAGAGATGGAAAAATATTTTTCAAGCAAATAGAAATTAAAAAAGCTGGGTAGCAATACTTATATCTGACAAAATAGACCTCAAAGTGAAGGCCATAACAAGAGACAAAGAGGACCACTTCATCATAATAAAGGGATTGATACAACAAGAGGATATTACTCTGGTAAACATATATGCACCTAATACAGAAGCACCCAAATATTTAAAAAACTTCTGGAGGATATCAAGGAAGAGATTGACATCAATACAATCATATTAGTGGACTTTAATACTCCATTAACATCACTGAATAATCCCCTAGACAAAAAAATCAACAAAGAAACAGAAATCCTAAATGAGTTAGTAGATCAGATGGACTTATTGACATATTCAGAACATTTCATCCCAAAACTATGGAATATACATTATTCTCAAGTGGACATGGAACACTTTCAAAAATAGACTACATATTGGAACACAGGCAAAGTCTTTTCAAATTCAAGAAGATTAAAATCATATCAAGCATCTTCTCAGATCACAACAGCATAATAGTAGAAATCAACTACAGTAAAAACAATCACAAAAATTCAAACACTTGGAGGCTGAATAGCACACTATTAAACAATGAGCGGGTTACCAAAGAGATCAAAGAAGAAATAAAACACATCCTGAAACAAATGACAATGAAAACACAACGATCCAAAATCTTTGAGACACAGTGAAAGCAGTCCAGAGAGGAAATTTCATATCATAGGAGGCCACTCCCCCGCAAAAGAAAAGAATTGTGATAAATTATCTAATCCTAGAACTTAAAGAATTAGAGAAAGAGAGAGAGCAACAAGAAAATCCCAGAGTGAGCAGAAGGAAGGAAATAATAAAGATCAGAGGGGAAATAAATGACATAAAGACCAAACCAAACCAAACCAAACCAAACAAAACAAAAAAACAAAGCCAAAAAAACAACAACAAAAAACTATATATAAAAGATCAATGAAACCAATAGCTAATTCTTTGAAATGATAAACAAGATTGATGAACCTCAAGCCAGGCTCACCAAGAAGCAGAGAGAAAACCCAAATAAGCAGAATCAGAAATGAAAGAGATGAAGTAACAACTGACCCCACAGACACACAAAGGATTATTAAAAAATACTATGAACAACTCTATCCCACTATACTTGTCAACCTAGAAGAAATGGACATATTCCTAGAAAAGCACAACCTTCCAAAACTCACTCAGGAAAAATAAAAAAAATCTGAATGGGCCAATAACTAAGGAGGAAATTGAAGCAGTCATCAAAAAACTTCCAGCACACAAGAGCCCTGGTCCAGACAGTTTCACAGGAGAGTTTTACCAAATAATCAAAGTAGGACTAAAACCAATCCTCCTCAGACTATTCCAAATAGTTCAAGAGGAAGGAACACTTCCAAGCTCTATCTACGAAGCCAGCATTACCCTATTCCGAAAACCAGATAAAGACGCTACAAAGAAAGAGAATTACAGGTGAATATTACTGATGAACATAGAAGTTAAAATCCTCAACAAAATTCTAGCAAATACAACCCAGCATTACATTGGAAAGATCATACACCATGATCAAGTAGGATTTATTCTGGGGAGCAAGGATGATACAATATCTGCAAATCAATAAATGTGATACATCACATAAACAAATTGAAAGATAAAAAACACAGAATCATAGCAATTGATGCAGAAAAGGCATTTGAAAAAACCCAACACCATTTCTTGATAAAAAACTCTCAGCAAAGAGGGAATAGAGGGATCATAACTCAACAGAATAAAAGCCTTATATAACAAACATAGAACCAACATCATACTCAATGGGCAAAAACTAAAACCATTTTCCCTAAGAACAGGAACAAGACAGTAATATCCACTTTCACCACTCCTATTCAGCATAGTACTGGAAGTGATAGCATAATGATTAGACAAGAATAAGAAATAAAAAGGCATCCAAATGGGAAAAGCAGAAGTAAAGCAGTCATTATTCACAGAGGACATTATATTGTACTTAGAAAACCCTACAGACTCCATCAAAAACTACTAGATTTAATAAAATGAGTTGGCAATGTAGCAGGATATAAAATGAACACCCAGAAATCTATGGCTTTTTAAAAATACACCAATAATGAACTCACAGAAAGAAAAGTAAAAAAATAAGCCATTTGCTATTGCAACAAAAAATTAAGATACCTAGGTATAAACTTAACTAAGGAGGTAAGAGACCTGTACTCAGAAGATTACAAGACATTGGAAAAAGAGATAGAGGAAGACATAAACAAATCAAAGAATATACCATGTTCATGGATTGGTAGAATCAACATCATTAAAATGTTGATACTACCCAAAGCGATCTATAGAGTCAATACAATCTTCATTAAAATACCAATGGCATATTTCACAGACCTAGAAAAACCTCTCCAAAAATTCATATGAAATCACAAAAGATCCTGAATAGCTGTAGAAATTTTGGGAAAGAAGAACAAAGTTGGAGGGATCACAATACCTGATATCAAGCTATACTACAAAGCCACTGTTGTCAAAACATCCTGGCATGGCACAAGAACAGACATATAGACCAATGGAACAGAACAGAGAACCCAGAAATAGACTCAAGCCATTTTTCTCAATTAATATTTGTCAAAGGAGGCAAGAGCATACAGTGGAGTCAAGGCAATCTCTTTAATAAATGGTGCTGGGAAAATTGGACAGATATATGCAAATATATGAAACTAGAGCAACAACTTACACCATACACAAAAATAAACTCAAAATGGATAAAGGACTTAAACATAAGATGGAAAACCATAGAAGTCTTAAAAGAATTCATAGGCAGCAAAATATCAGACATTTGTCATAGCAATATCTTTACTGATACAGCTCCTAAGACAGTGGAAACTAAGGAGAAAATAAATGGGACTACATCAAAATAAAAAGATTCTTCAGAGCAAAAGAAACCATGAACAAAACAACAAGAAATCCCACTGCATGGGAAAACATATTTACCAATATTATATCCAATAAGGAGCTAATATCCAAAATTTATAGGAACTCATACATCTTAACAAAAGGAAGATAAACAATCCAATAAAAAATGGGCAAAGGACATAAAGAGACATATTTGCAAACTGGACATACAGAAGGTGAAGAGACATATGAAAACATGTTCAAAGTCACTAATCATCCGAGAAATGCAAACCAAAATGTCACTGAGGTATCATCTCATGCCTGTGAGAATGGCTATCATCAGCAAATCAGCAAACAACAAGTACTGGTGAGGCTGTGGAGAAAAAGGAACCTTCATGCATTGCTTGTGAGTATGCAGACTGGTGCTGCCACTGGGGAAAATAGCATGTAGTTTCCTCAAAAAATTAAAAATGGAAATGCAATGTGACCCAATAATTCCACTTCTAGGATTATATCTCAAGAAATCAGAAACACCAAATCAGAAAGGATGTATGCACCCCTATGTTTATAGCAGCACAATTTACCATAGGTAAGCTTTGGAAACAGCCTAAGGGCCCATCAACAGATGAGTGGATTAGAAAACTGTGGTACATCTACACAATGGAATACTATGCTGATGCAAAAAAGAAAGAACTCTTACCATTTGCAAAGGCATGGATGGACAAGGAGAGCATTATGCTAAACAAAATAAGCCAGTCAATGAAAGAAAAATACCACATGATCTCACTCATATGTGGAATATAATGAACGACATAAACTGGTGAACAAAAATAGATCCAGAGACAGAAAAGCATCGAACAGACCATCAAACCTCAGAGGGAAGGCAGGGAGGGTGGGGTTAAGAGATCAACCAAAGGACTTTTATGCATGCATATAAGCATAACCAATGGTCACGAATACTAAGGGAGTGAGGACATATGCTCAGGGGTGGGAGTGGCTAGGGAGAAGTCAATGGGGGAGAAAGGAGACATATGTAATACTTGAAAAAAAATAAATAATTAAAAAATTAAGCAAATAGAAAATAAATGAGGGAAAATGATACACAAAAACTCAGAACACAGGTAAAAGCATCCAGGATGACATAATAACTAAATTATCTAAGTAATCCCATGTATAAAAAATGGATTGCTTTCATTGTTCTTTGACAGTGTATTCTTCTACTGATCAGTATTATAGACAATTTGTATCTTAAAATGACATAACCAACAAGCATTTACCAAAACCTGTAAGATGCATGGTGCCCCATACAAACAATGAAATGTAAGAAGCCTGTTTTGCCAATTCTACCTAGAAAGTAGGAAAAAAACCTAAGAAACTCCATTTAAGAATGCATTTAGGATATGCAGGAATAATCCTTGTCAGGCTTTTGAAAACAGTAAGTGTCAGCAAATTTAGACTGTCACAAGCTTAGTAGCTAATGCTGTCATTCTGAATTTAATTTTAGTATGTTTATGACCATAATAAAATCATAAAACAATATGAATTTTCAAGAAGTCTCAGAGTGGGTTTAGTTTGGCTAACCTAGAGCTTAGAAGGGAAAAACAGATCAAAATTTATTTTGTTATCACAGTATCCTTCAAGTAGGCAACTTTTCCAAGATTAAGAACAACTTGCATTTTAGAATAGCTAAAAGAGGAAAATACATACTTGCATCATTTTAGATTGGTGCTTATCCCTACAACCACATCACCCTCCAAATCTTACAACTCTATTTATCACATAGGTTTTATTACAGCAAATTTTAGTTTTGTAACATTTGGTTTTGTCAGAAAAATGTGTGGCCACCAATCTAACACAAAAGGAGTCCCCAATTTGGGGTGTGGTAAAAAAAAAATAACTAGGCTGCCATGGGCTCCTGGACCTGCAGTGAGTCACATGCCAATAAGACCTCACAGGTGACCCTTTCCATGGGAGCTGGGACCCCAAGGACTTCTAGAGCAGCTTGCAAGATGTGGTTGGGGGTATGTCACAACCTGTGAGGAGACTTGATCCGCAAATGGGTCAATGACTTTCAAGACCCAACTACATTAGGAGAATCTAAATAACTTAAGTAGGGGGCTTTCTAGAACACTCAGCTCAGGAGATGTGAGAGACTACACCACTGGGTCCCACAAAACATCTACTACATAGGACCACCCCCCCGCCCCCCCCCCCCCCCGCCGCAAAAAATGTAGGTGATCTAAGATATAGGAACAAGTACAAAAGGGACAGCAAAAATGGGAAGACAAAGAAAAAACCCCAAAGGAAAGAAAAGGAGAATTCAACACAAAAGGAATGAAATGAAATGGAGGCAATAATTTGTCAGATAAAGAATTCAAAGCATCGAGAGCAACTAAGATGGCGGCATAGGTAAACACCGGGAAATTATTGCCTCACACAACAATTGAAAATTACCCCAAAGGACTGAGCAAACATCATCCAGAACAACAGAAAGGCTGGCTGAGTGTAAATTCTACAACCAGAAGGAAAGAAAAGCACGCTGAGAGCCAGAGGCGCTGCGGAGGTGAAGTGCAGAGGTACTGCGGCGCGCACGCGAGAGGAAAGGGGGTGGCGCCTGAGGACGCGGCTGTCTTTTTGAATCACAAACTCCCGACGGCTCTGAACTCCGGTTCCGGGAAGTCTCTGGGGACCCAGGTCTCATACGGGGAGAAGCTGGTCTGTCCGGCAGCGAGCGAATTTGAGGGCGGCTTTCCCTCAGAGGTGCTTGCAGCCGTTACCGGAACACTGAGACACGCGACTCCGGGCGGAGAATCGGCCATGGCCGCTTTCTCCGCCCTCTGACTCCCTGAGACCCCGCCCCACCCAGGCTGTGGCAGAGGCTTTTGCATGTGAATGTACCTAACTGCAGCCGAACCAGGCTTCCAAGAGAAGGCCCAAGGCCCCGCAGCGGCTTGCATTGCTTCACAGCTGAGCCTCTTCGTGGCTCCTGCTGTGTGGCCTCAGGCAGAGGCTGAATTAGCACCTCCTTAGATCCAGGAGCCACTGTACCCAGTGGTCAGAGGGGGTCCATCCAGACTGCAACTCCTCAGATCCATAAGGGACACACTCAGGGAGCAGACTCAGTGAGCACCAAAGCCCCACTGAAGCAAGTCTTGCCCCAGAAGGGTGTCTCCAGCACTGAAGTTCTCCCACTGCAGACACAGCTGATTCCCACAGCCAATTGGCCTGGAGGTCAATTCCTCCCAGTGATTCTACAACAACCAAGGCACCAAGAGTGCACCAAGAGTGTCCACCCCAGGTAACTGGGGAGGCTGAGCTACTGGGCCCTACAGGACACCTGGCGCACAGGGCCACTCTATCAACACAGGGAAGCTGCCAAAATGCGGAGACAAAGAAACAGGTCACAAATGGCAGAAATGGAGGAAAGCAAACGATTGGATATAAAGTTTAAGGCCACGGTTATAAGGTTTTTCAAGAATTTTATGGAAACCGCCGATAAATTTAATGAATCCCTCAATAAGTATAGGGAGACCATGGAGGACATGAAAAAGGACCAACTAGAAATTAAGCATACACTGACTGAAATAAAGAATAATTTACAGAGATCCAGCAGCAGAAAAGAGGATCCCAAGAATCAAGTCAAAGATTTGAAATACAAAGAAACAAAAATACCCAACCGAAAAAGAAAAAAGAAAAGAGATTCCAAAAATATGAAGATAGTGTAAGGAACCTCTGGGACAACTTCAAGCGTACCAACATCAGAATTATAGGGGTACCAGAAGGAGAGAGAGGGCAAGATATTGAAAACCTTTTTGAAGAAATAATGACAGAAAACTTCCCCTACCTGGTGAAAGAAATGGACTTACAAGTCCAGGAAGCGCAGAGAACCCCAAACAAAAGGAATCCAAGGAGAACCACACCAAGACACATCATAATTAAAATGCCAAGAGCAAAAGATAAAGAGAGAATCTTAAAAGCAGCAAGAGAAAGACAGTCAGTTACCTACAAGGGAGTACCCATACGACTGTCAGCTGATTTCTCAACAGAAACCATGCAGGCCAGAAGAGACTGGCAAGAAATATTCAAAGTGATGAATAGCAAGAACCTGCAACCAAGATTACTTTATCCAGCAAAGCTATCATTCAGAATAGAAGGTCAGATAAAGAGCTTCATGGATAAGAAAAAGCTAAAGGAGTTCATCACCACCAAACCAGCATTATATGAAATGCTGAAAGGTATTCTTTAAGAAGAGGAAGAAGAAAAAGGAACTCTTACCATTTGCCACAGCATGGATGGAACTTGAGAGCGGATAAATACCACAGGATCTCACTCATTTGTGGAATATAATGAACAACATAAGCTGATGAACAAGGACTGATCCAGAGACGGAGAGGCATTGATTGGACTGTCGGGACTTGGAGGGAAGGTAGGGGAGGGTGGGGGTAAGGGGGAAAGATCAACCAAAGGACTTATATGCAAGCATATAGGCCTAACCAATGGACATGGACAACGGGGGGGTGAGGGCATGAGCGGGGGTGGGGGGATGGGGGCTAGAGAGTAACGTGGGGACAAGGACACATATGTAATATCTTAATCAATAAAAAATATATTAAAAAAAAATCTACCCTCAAAAAAAAAAGAATTCAAAGCAATGGTTATCAGGATGCTAAAACATCTGACTGAGTATTACAAGCAACTCAATGAGAATTATAAGGAGCTGAATGAGAAATACAGCAACATAGATAATAATCAAGAGGAAATGAAGAATGGTATAGCTGCAATAAAGAATACCCTGGAAGGTTTCAACAGTAGACTTGAAATAGCTAAAGACAGAATCCGTGAGTTAGTAGACACCCAATTGGAGCAACAATTCAAAAAAAATTAAAAATCAGGAGGAGAGTTTAAGGGAACTTTGGGACAACATGAAACGAAGCAACAGTTACATAATAGCAGTGCCAGAAGGAGAGTAAGCTAAGCTAGTATAGAAAACCTGTTTGAAGAAATAATGACGGAAAACCTCCCAGACTTTGGGAAGAAAAAGTCACACAAGTCCAGGAAGCACAGAGAGTCCCAAACAAGATGAACCCAAAAAGATCCACACTAAGACACATCATAATTAAAATGGCAAATGTTAAAGACAAAAAAGAATCTTAAAGGCTGCAAGAGAAAGACACAAAGTTACCTACAAGGGAGCTCCCATTAGACCATCAGCTGATTTCTCAACAGAAACACATCAGGCCAGAAGGAAGTAGCATGAAGTATACAAAATAACAAAAAGCAAAGGACTGAATCCAAGACTACTCTATCAAGCAAGGCTATCATTCAAAATTGAAGGTGAAATCAGGAGCTTCACAGACAAAAAAGGCTAAAGGAATTTATTGCCACTAAACTAACAATGCAAGAAATCCTAAAGGGACTGTTGTAAAAAGAACAAATAGAAAGGGAGAAACATGGGCACAAAGAATAAAAATGGCAACAAACAAGTACTTATTGATAATAACCTTAAATGTAAATGTATTAAGTGCTCCAATAAAAAGACATAGTGTAGCTGAATAGATAAGAAAATATGAACCATATATATGCTGTCTATAAGAGACCCACTTCAGAACAAAGGACTCACACAGACTGAAAGTGAAGGGATGGGAAAAAATTCTTCAGGAAAAAGGAAATGAAAAAAAAAGTTGGGGTAGCAATACTTATATCTGATAAAATATACCTCAAAGTGAAGACTATAGCAAGAGATAATGTAGGTCACTTCATAATACTAAAGGGATTGATACAATAAGAGGATGTAACTCTGATAAACATATATGCACCAATAAAGGAGCATCCAAATAAAAATAAAAAAAAACTTCTGGAAGATAAAAAGGGAAAGATCAACAGCAATACAATCATATTAGGGGTCTTTATTATCCCACTGATATCACTGGATACATTTGCTAGACAAAAAATCAACAAGGAGAAGAAAAATACTAAACAATTCACTAGATTAGATGGAACTTCAGAACATTTCACCCCAAAGCTATGGAATATACATTCTTCTCAAGTTCACATGGGACATTTTCAAAGATAGACCACAGGCTAAGTCTCTACAAATTCAAGAAGGTAGAAATCATATCAAGCATCTTCTCAGATCACAATGGCATAATATTAGAAATCAATTATAATAAAAACAATAAAAACCAATGAAACACATGGAGGCTAAATAGCGTGCTATTAAACAATGAATTGGTTAGCAAGGAGATCAAAGAAGAAATGAAAAACATCATGGAAACAATGAAAATGAACACACAATAATCCAAAACCTATGGGACACAGTGAAAACAATTCTAAGAGGGAAGTTAATAGCACCAAAGACCTACCTTGGAAAACCAGAACAACTTGTATTAAGTTATCTAAAACCCTACAACTTAAAGAACTAGAAAGAGAGAAGCAAGAAGTACCCAGAGTAAATAGAAGGAAGGAAATAATAAAGATCAAAGCAGAAATAAATGATATAGAGATTAAAAACAATACAAAAATTGATAAAACCAAGAGCTGGTTCTTCGACAGGTTCAACAAGATTGATGAACCCTATTGAGACTCACCAAGAAACAAAGACAGAGGACCCAAATAAACAAAATAAGAAACAAGAGGTGAAGTAAAAACTGACCCACAGAAATACAAAGGATAAAAAAAAATACCATGAACTACTCTATTCCAACAATCTGGAAAACCTTGAAGAAGTGCACATATTCCAAGAAAAATACAACCTTCCAAAACTCAATCAGAAGCAATAAAAAAACCTCTATTCAGGTCTATACCTACTGATGAAATTGAAGCAGTAATAAAATATCTTCCAGCAAACAAAACCTGGTCCCTACAGCTTCACATGGAAGTTTTACCAAATATTCAAACAAGAACTAATACCTTAAACTATTCCAAAAAATTCAAGAGGAAGGATCACTTCCAAGCACTTTCTATGAGGCCAGAATTACCCCAAATGCCAAAACCAAATAAAGACAGTTCAAAGAAAGAGAATTATAGGCCAATATCCCTAGTGAACACAGATAGTAAAATCCTCAACAAAATTTTAGCAAATCAGATCCAGCAATACATTAAAAAGATTATACACCATGAACAAGTGTAATTTATTCAGGGGATGCAAGACTGGTACAACATCCGCAAATCAATAAGTGTGATATTGCACATTAACAGATTGCAAGGCAAAAATCACATGATCTTATCAATTGATGCAAAATACAACACCCTTTTTTGATAAAAACTCTCAGCAAAGTGGGAATAAAAGGATCATACCTCAACATAATAAAAGATTTATATGATAAACATACATCCAACATCATACTCAATGTGCAAAAACTGAAAGCATTTCCCTTAAGAACAGGAACAAGACAAGGATGTCCGCTTTCACTACTCTTATTAAACATAGTTCTGGAAGTCCTAGCCACAGCAATCAGACAAGAAGAAGAGATGAAAGGCATCCAAATCGAAATGGAGGAAGTAAAACTATTATTATTTGTAGATGACATAATATTATACATAGAAAACTCTAAAGCCTTCATCAAAAACTACTGGATTTAATAAATGAATTCAGCAACACAGCTGGAAATAAAATTAACACCCAGAAATCTAAGGCAGATATCTTTATACACCAATATTGAACTTTCAGAAGGAGAAACTAAAATAAAAATCCCATTTACCATTGCAACAACGAAATTAAGATACTTAGGCATATATTTAACCAAGGAGGTAAAAGACCTGTACTCTGAAAAATACAAAAAGTTAAAAAAAGAGATAGAGGAAGATATGCACACGTGGGAGAACATACCATGTTCATGGATTAGTAGATTCAACATCATTAAAATGTCCATACTACCCAAAGCAATACCTACTAAAATACCAATGGCATATTTCATAGACCTAGAACAAACTCCCCAAAAATGTATATAGAATCAAAAAAGACCCCAATAGGTGCAGCAATTTTGAGAAAAAAGAACAAAGGTGGAGAGATCACAATACCAGATATCAGGTTGATACTACAAAGCCACTATATTCAAAACACCCTGGTACTGGCACAAGAACAGGCATGTAGATTAATGGAAAAGAACAGAACCCAGAAATCAACCCAAGCCATTATGCTCAATTAATATTTAACAAAGAAGGTGAGAGAAAACAATGGAGTCAAGACAGTCTCTTCAATAAATGGTGTTGGAAAAATTGGACAAATACATGCAAAAAAAAAATGAAACAAATCACCAACTTACACCATTTGCAAAAAATAAACTAGAAATAGATAAAAGACTTAAACCTAAGACGGGTAACCATAAAAATCTTTGAAGAATCCATAGGCGACAAAGTATCAGACATATCTTATAGCATTATCTTTACCAATACATCTTCTAGGACAATGGAAACTAAGGAGGAAATAAACAAATGGGACTACATAAAAATGAAAAGCTTCTGCACTGCAAAAGAAAACAGCAAGAAAGTGACAAGAGAGCTCCCTACATGGGCAAACAAATTTGCCAATGATATATCCAATAAGGGATTAATCTCCCAAATATATAGGGAACTTATTCAACTTAACAAAAGGAAGATTAATAATCCAATTAAAAAATGGACAAAGGACCTAAATAGTCATTTCTCCTAAGTGGACATACAGAAAGCCAAGAAACATATAAAAAAATGCTCAAAGTCAATAATCATCTGAGAGATGGTAATCAAAATGACAATGAGATATCACCTCTCACCTGTCAGAATAGCTATCATCAACAAAACAACAAACAACAAGTGTTGGTGAGGTTGTCGAGAAATGGGAACCCTATTACACTACTGGTGGGAGTGCATACTTGTGCAGCCATTATGCAAAACACTATGGAGTTTTCTCAAAAAATTAAAAATGGAACTCCCACTTGACTTAGTAATCCCACATCTAGGAATATATCCCAAGAAACCCAAAACACTAATCAGAAAGTATACATGCACCCCTATGTTCATAGCAGCTCAATTTACAATAGCTAAGATTTAGAAACAGTCCAAGTGCCCATCAGCAGATAAGTGGATTAGAAGACTGTGGTACATCTACACAATAGAATACTATGCAACTGTAAAAAAATAAAGAACTCTTGCCCTTTGCAACAGCATGGATGGACCTGGAGAGCATTATGCCAAGTAAAATAAACCAATCAGAGAAAGATAAGTATCACATGATCTCACTCATATGTGGAATCTAATGAACAACATAAACTGATAACAAAAATACATCCAGAAACAAACTGTCAAACCTCAGAGGGAAGGTAGGGGAGCATGGGTGAGTGGGAAGAGATCAATCAATGAACTTGTATGTATATAAACATAACCCATAGACACAGACAATAGGGTGGTAAAGGCCTTGGGTGGGGATGCGAATTGGGCTGGGAGAACTCAATGGGGGAAAAAGGGAGGATAATGTAATACTTTCAACAATAAAGATTAATATATATATATACACACATATATATACACACACATATATATGTATACACACACACACACACACACACACTGAGTGGCCAGATTATGACCACTCCATCAGTACTTCGTTGGGCCACATTTTGCCTTCAATACTGCAGCGATTCTTCTTGGCATTGACTCCACGAGATGTTGAAAGGTGATGTGAGGAATCTGACACCATTCCTGATGAATAGCACTGTCCAGTTCTGAGACTTGATGGTTGTGGAACCAGCTGCCTGATGGCTCTTTTAACTTCGTCCCACAAATGCTCAATTGAATTGAGATCTGGTGATTGTGGGGGCCACCTAAGCAAGGTAAAGTCTCCCTCATGTTCTTGAAACTACTCCTGCACAATACGAGCACCGTGGCATGGCACATTGTCCTGTTGGAAGAAGACATCTCCATTGGGATACGCCATCAACATGATAGGATAAACTTGATCAGCAACAATACTTAGGTATGTTGTGCTATTCAGACATTGTTCCACATGAATTAAAGGGCCCAAATCATGCCAGGAAAACATGCCCCAAACCATAACACTGCCCCCACCAGTTTGAAGGGTTGTACTCATGCCTGTGGGGTGCATGCTTTCATGCTGTTTCTGCCAAATTCTCACTCTGCCATCTGCATGATGCAACTGGAAACGTGATTCATCAGACCACATGACTTTTTTCCAATGCTCGACTGTCCAATCCTTGTGTTCCTGTGCAAATTGGAGATGTTTTATCTTGGTAACTGCAGACAACAAAGGTGTTCAAACAGGCCTTTGGCTTCATATCCCATATGATGCAGTGTACGGCTAATTTGCCTACAAACAGCAGGTGGTCATAATAATCTGGCCACTCAATATATATATATATATATATATATATATATATATATATATATATATATATATATATATATATGAAACTTATTCAAGCAAACAATTTGAAAACAGTAGAGATATAGCCTCTAATGGAAAACAGAATTGGACTCTCTCCACCTCAGGCAAAAGGGGAAGCCACATTTTATAGGAGTACCTGCCTAAGTCCCTAGTCTATTTTTATCAAAGACTAGAGGCCCAGTGCATGAAATTCATGCACTGGGTGTGTGTGTGTGGGGGGGGAGGCATTCCTCAGCCCAGCCTGCATCCTCTTGCAGTCTGGCACCCCTCAGGGGATGTAGCAGTGTGCCAAGCAGCAGGCAGCCAGGGAGGAGCCCAAATCGGGGCTGGGCGGCACTCGTGCTCATTCTGGCCTGCTGTGCCTGCTGCCGCAAAGTCGGGAGAGGCTTCCACCATGGCAGCTGTTCTTGCAAGCTCTGAGCCTGGCTTCTGGATGAGTGGCGCTCCGTGGGAGCACACTGACCACCAGGGGGCAGCTCCTGTGTTGAGTGTCTGCCCCCTGGTGGTCAGTACACATCATAGTGACTGGTCATTCTGGTCATTCCTCCGTAATAGTTGCTTAGGCTTTTAGGCTAGAGGCCTGGTGCATGAATTCATGCACCAGTGGGGTCCCTCGGCCTAGCCTGTAGGATCGGGCCAAAACTGGCTCTCCAACATCCCATGAGGGGTCCCAGATTGAGAGAGGGTGCAGACCAGGCCGAGGGATCCCATCAGTGCATGATCAGGTCCGGGGAGAAATGCGGGAGGTTGGCCAGCCAGGGCGGGACCGCAGGAGTGACTCCACAGCATGTCTGGCCCATCTCGCTCAGTCCTGATTAGCCAGACCTCAGCAGCAAGCTAACCTACTGGTTGGACCGTCTTCCCCAGTGGTCAGTGCATATCATAGCAAGCGGTTGAGCAGCCTTAGCATATCATTAGCATATTATGCTTTGATTGGTTGAACAGCTGACCGGTCGACTGGACACTTAGCATATTAGCTTTTATTTTATAAGATGGCATCCAAATTTACATACTCTGTTTGGTCTTAATAGAACTGTCTTGATTGGTCAGAATTGTGTGTCCTTGTTGGTCATTATGGAGCCACTTTGAATTTTCAGTAAAATGCAAATGAGCATATAGTTGTACAGCTTCTACTGGACTTGTCAGGTCTCTACCCATTGGTCTAAAGATGATTCCAGGAACTGCTTTATGAGGGTTGGCTCAGACAATAGAAACACATTGAAGGAGTTTGGGCAGATCAATCTGTGGCTTTTCCCTGATATGCAGTGTGCATGAGAGGCCTCTTTTAGCAACCCCTGCTAGACTCTGGTTATAAATTTGAGCCCAATTAATCAGAAGTCCTTCTTTTGGGTCCATAGTTTCCATCTATCCTTTGTGTTGTTTAGAACTGATGTTCTAGAGTCCCAACTAGTTTGGAAATAGGAAATGAGGAGTATACTTGAAAAGATTTAACGAAGGGTATAATAAAGCTGAAGTGCTGAGACCAGAAGTTTCACAAGACCAGACTTTCTTTCTTTCTTTTTTTTTTTGCAGTGAAAACATTTGTTTTACACAGTTGTCTTTATTTTAAGTCAGCATTCAGACATATAAGATGGAGATCACCATGCAAAACCATTATAATCCTTCAGCCTGGCCCTCAGGTGTGCACATGGGAATCAGGGCCTGTGGTACCACCAGCTCAGCTCAGCTGGGTTCCAGTAACAGGACAAAACCAACACAGGCAATGCTTTCCATGCAGTGTACTTAGTTTTAAAAAATAATGTAAATATATTTCAGTGCAAATTGCCTCCCTTCACTTAGTGTGAAACATGAATCCATTTTCTAGGGAAACAAAATCTACCAAAGTTGTACCTGTAGGACCCGGGCCCATCCCTTCCTGGAGGGTGGGCTCCATGGGCCTGTTCCCCCCACCCCCAACCCCCTTTGGCCCAGCCAAAGCAACCTGTGGTCCTGGCAAACAGACCATTTTAGAATGCAATTTGGTCTCTGATTGTATATGATGCTTAGAAAATTGTTTTTAAAGTTTCCAAAGCAGTACAGGTTCCTACCACATCCTAGATGGCATACAGGGACACTCACCTGTGGGTTAGGTGATCATGATGGAAGGGCCCCCAGGAATGAGCACCCTACCCTGGAGAAGCCAATAATGGCCACTGCAGTGGTCTTAGGTGTCATGCCAGCTGTCCACACAAACCCTAGGTACACAGAAGTGTAAGTGGTCTCCTCTCTGCACCCAGCAGAGACCTTTTTCCTGCCCCGAGAAAGACCAGACTTTCAAGCCACATTTCTGCTACTACTCAGAGTCAGAACTATTGGGAAAAATCTCCATCCTTGTGGTAACAGTTTTTAGAGTCAATGGTAACTAAAAACCATAAACCCTGACATAATCTGTGATCATTTGGTGTTTTGGGAAAAAGTATTGTTTCTTTCTCTTACTTTAATTAAGTTGTTACATTATTTAAATGATAATCACAAGATATATCAGACCTATTTCAATTATCTTAGAGATATTTAATAAAATCCTAATGCATGCAAAAATTAGTCTATTAGAGGAGATAACACTTAAGCATCAATGTTCAAAATACCACTCAACATATAATATGTGAAATATAATTGACAAAATATATTGTAATTAGAAATGTATTTAAAATAACTAATTGGTAAGTAGAGAGCAAGTGCTACTCCTGAGTGAGATAGACTCCATAGTGCTTACATAAGTGTTGAAAGAAAATGCACAGGTTTTATACTGAAGCCTTTCCATTTGTTGGGGTCAAGGGGGAGCATGAAGGTGCAAAGAAAACAATATAAGTAAAATTATGCAGGCCAAAAACCCAGTGCATACATATGAAAATTATGAATGGGCGAGATGGGTCATTACACTGGTTTTGTGATAAATATTACTGAAAATTAAAAGAAGCTGGAGATCACAGGGTTAGTGAGCCAAGTTAGTGAGTCTGAACTTTACTCAGTCACTTACAGAAAGCATAACATACAGTATAGTGGTTAAGAGTATAGGTGCTTGTCCCCTAATCTATCCCCAGCCTCCCACTGCCAGTCTTTGACTCCTGACCTTTTTTTTAAAAAAATAAGCTATCTTGAGTGAGTTGATGAACTCATAAGGCTCATTGTTCTTTTTTTTTTTAATATATTTTATTGATTTTTTACAGAGAGGAAGGGAGAGAGATAGAGTCAGAAACATCGATGAGAGAGAAACATCGATCAGCTGCTTCCTGCACATCTCCTATTGGGGATGTGCCCGCAACCAAGGTACATGCCCTTGACCGGAATCGAACCTGGGACCCTTCAATCCACAGGCCGACGCTCTATCCACTGAGCCAAAGCGGTTTCGGCAAGGCTCATTGTTCTTGATGGTAAAATAATGCTTGCTATCTCAAAGGAACCTAGGATCCCTTTGAGGATTAATAAAGTCTATCTAAATAAACTACTTAGAGAAAAAACCAAGATGGAGGTATAGGTAAACACCGGAGTTTTCTGCCTCGCACAACCACTTCAAAAATACAACTAAAAGACGGAGCAGACATCATCCAGAACCAGAGGAAGGCTGGCTGAGTGGAAATTCTACAACTAGAAGGAGAGAGAAAAGCATACCGAGACTCAGAGGAGGAGCAGTGCAGAAGTAAAATACTAAGGTGCGGAGGTGCATGCGGAGCAGGCTGGCAGCTGAGGGCGCGGTTGTCGTTTTCAATCAGGAGGGAGTCTCAGGCTCTGAGCTCCAGTTCCAGGTGAGTCTTTGGGGACCCTGACTCATAAGGGAGAAGCGGGACTGTCTGGCAGTGGTCGGAACTCGAGGGCAGCTTTCTCTTGGAGGTGCTTGCAGTGATTACCGGGACACTGAGAATCAGAGCCTCTGAGGGCAGGACTGAGAGCATAACTGCTCGCTCCACCCTGTGGATCCTATGGGACCCGCCTCGCCCTGCCCAAGCCCTGCATGGAGGCTTTTGCTGGGTAGCCTCAGGCAAAGGCTAGATTAGCACCTCCCTAGATGTCCAGGAGCGAGTGTCCCCAGTGGTCAGAGTGGGACCATCCAGATTGCAGCTCCGTGGACCTTTAAAGGACACACTCGGGGGGCAGACCCAGTGAGCACCAAAGCTCCATTGAAGCAAGTCTTGCCCCAGAGGGGTGTCTCCAGCACAGAAGTTCTCCCACTGCAGACACAGCTGATTCTCACAGCCAATTGGCCTGGAGGTCATTCCCTCCCAGTGTTAACTACAACAATCAAGGCTTAACTACAACAAGACTGTGCACAAAGACCACAAGGGGGTGCACCAACAGTGTCCTCCTCAGGTAATTGGGGAGGCTGAACCACTGGGCCCTAGAGGACACTTAGCACAGAAAACCACTTTATCAACACAGGGAAGCATAAAAAATGTGGAGACAAAGAAACAGGACACAAATGACAGAAATGGAGGAAAGCAAACTACTGGCTATACAGTTCAAAACCACACTTTTAAGGTTTTTCAAGAACTTTCTAGAAGCTGCTGATAAATATAGTAAGACCCTCCAAAAGACTGGTGAGACCGCCGATAAATGCAGTGAGATCCTCAAGAAATCTAGTGAGACCCTCGATGTTATGATAAAGGACCAACTGGAAATTAAGCATACACTGACTGAAATAGAAGATATTATACAGACTCCCAACAGCAGACTAGAGGATCCCAAGAATCAAGTCAACGATTTGAAATATGAAGAAGCAAAAAACACCCAACCAGAAAAGCAAAATAAAAGAAGAATCCAAAAATACGAAGATAGTGTAAGGAGCCTCTGGGACAGCTTCAACCATACCAACATCCGAATTATAGGGGTGCCAGAGGATGAGAGAGAGCAAGATATTGAAAACCTATTTGAAGAAATAATGACAGAAAACTTCCCTCACCTGGTAAAAGAAATAGACTTACAAGTCCAGAAAGTGCAGAGAACCCCAAACAAAAGTAATCCAAAGAGGATCACACCAAGACACATCATAATTAAAATGCCAAGAGCAAAAGACAAAGAGAGAATCTTAAAAGCAGCAAGAGAAAGAAAGTCATTTACCTACAAGGGAGTACCCATACGACTGTCAGCTGATTTCTCAACAGAAACTTTGCAGGCCAGTAGGGAGTGGTAAGAAATATTCAAAGTGATGAATGCCAAGAACCTACAACCAAGATTACTTTATTCTGAAAAGCTATCATTCAGAATTGAAGGTCAGATAAAGAGCTTCACAGATAAGGAAAAGCTAAAGGAGTTCATCACCACCAAACCAGTATTATATGAAATGCTGAAAGGTATCCTTTAAGAAGAGGAAGAAGAAGAAAAAGGTAAAGATACAAATTTTGAACAACAAATACACATCTATCAACAAGTGAATCTAAAAAGCAAGTGAATAAATAATCTGATGAACAGAATGAACTGGTGATTATAATAGAATCAGGGGCATAGAAAGGGAATGGACTGACTATTCTTGGGGGGGGAAAGGGGTGTGGGGGGTGCGGGAAGAGACTGGACAAAAATCGTGCACCTATGGATGAGGACAGTGGGTGGGTAGTGAGGGCGGAAGGTGGTGTGGGAACTGGGTGGAGGGGAATTATGGGGGAAAAAAGAGGAACAAATGTAATAATCTGAACAATAAAGATTTAATTTAAAAAGATAAAAAAATAAATAAACTACTTAGAATTGTGCTAACACATAGTAAGACCTTCATAATTGCTAGCTATTAAAACTGAGTTTAAAGTAATGTAACCAAAGTGAAGTAATGTACACCAAAGATTTAGGAAGTTGCTAAATGCATTGCATTGGAGAAGGGTTACTGTAAGCGATGAGATCATCCTACCATGTGGCTCAGTTGGTTGGAGAGAAGTCACATGCACCAAAAGGTTGCGGGTTTGATTTCTGTTTGGGGCACATACGGGAGGCAACAGATCGATGTTTCTCTCTCACATCTATGTTTCTATCTCTTTCTCCAAAATCAATAAAAACATATCATTGAATGAGGATTAAAAAAGGAGAAAAGAAATGAGACCAATAAAGAGAATACCACCAATTGCAGTGGGAAAATACAGAAAGAAAAAGATGTCAGAACTATCCCAAAGGTAAATTTTTTAGGACTTAGGGATTTCTGAGAGACAATAAAAAGCAATGAGTCAAATATGGCTCCAAGATTTCATTACTGAAGAAATAGAGCCTCATTTATAAAAATCAGGAAATAAATTAGGAGAGTGAGAGATAATTTGAATGAAAAGATCATGAGTTCCATCTTAAGCATGATCAGTTTGAGGTACTTGTAATACATTAGGTGGAAATGTCCACCTCACCCCTGACAGTGCAGAACTGGAGCTTATGTAAGAGAGGACTAATTAGAGAAGTAAAAAACATCAGCTTGAAGGTGATAGTATATAATATGGATGGGTAGGGTATTAGATGAATTTGGAAAAAAGAGAGAGGGACTGGGATATGACTTTGGAGAATGTCAATTTTGACAGGGCCAAAAAAAAAAAAAAAAAAGGGTAACTAACTTTTTTTCAGATAAGGAATAATCTGAGGCCAAACAGTAAGTTTCCCAGTATGTGTTAGTTATCATAGCATAATACTAAGGAAATGAAATAATATAATTATTAATAAAAAGTTGTAATGTATTTATCCCCTGGAATTGCATTGGTGATTCTTGAGAACAGATTAAAAAAAAATGAAGAAGAGCGAAGACAGATTGCGAGGACGAAAGGATAAATTATGAAGGCATCAAATGTAGACTATGCTTTTAAAACATAAAATGTTTGACCACAAAATAAATTGGACAGAGTAGACTTAAATAAATAGAAGTTCCAAGAGGTAATTAGTTTTGGTATGATTTTTTGTTTGTTTTCCTTTATCTTACAGCAAAAGCAAAGGGGTAATATGCTAGGGCATCTCCCAGTGAGAACAGAAGCTTAACCAATCAGAAGAGATGCAGGTGGAAGGTCACATGAATGCAAACAGTTGAATGAGCCTTGTTTTTAAGAACTGGAAGACCTGAACATGAGGAAAAAGAGAAAGAATAAGTAAAGAGGCAGAGAGACATAGAGACAGAAGAGATAACTGACTCAACAATCTTATGGAAAATGTTTTAAAAACGTGGTATAGAGTGCACAAGAGACAATTTAGTCATGAAAAGAGAAGAGCTACATTCTCCGCTTGGATAGAAAAAGAGGTGAAGATACAGGAAAATACAAGGTTATGGGAAAAGAGTGATAACAGAGGTATCTGAGGACAAGGGGAGAAAACTTGCCAGAACTCATTTTGGATGACATGTACAGGGCAAGGAAGGGTCATCTCTTAGAGTGAGGGAGATGTCATAGGATTGGAAGTTGAAATGTGTAGAAAATCTAAAACAGCTGTCATGAGGAATGCAATAAAAATTTAACAAGCAAAGAATAAAGAAAGTTGCATTCTTTATGGACAAGTAGCATTAATAGCTCAAAAGATGTAGGATAGCATGAATTTGAAGTTGACCAAGTCTACACACTTTCATGACTTTCTGTAATACCCAGCAAGTTATATCATATGGCCTTACCAGTTGTTTCTCAATGAATACTTTTGTTTTTAATTTTTTCCAATATACTTTTAAATGAATCCAGAAATGTATTAAAAACCCACATAATATTTGATGAAATCTATGTAGCACAATACTAGAAAGATAAAATTATGTTTAACCCAATAGAGTATAATTTTGCCTCCAACTATAATTCTTATTCTCAAAATATTATGTGAGTAAATGATTAAATAATTATTCCTGTCTATTCAAATAAATCACAAAAATATGCTAACATAATTACCATAATAAATAAAAATGCAATCCAATTTTTTACTATAACTGATATTCATATTTTATACACCCCACAAGCTAAACCCTATCTACCATCTGTTTTTTTTAATTAATTAATTAAAAAAACTTTATTGTTGAAAGTATGACATAGGTCCTCCTTTTTCCCCCATTAACCTCTTCCAACCCACTCCAATCCTTCCCTACTCCAGGCCCTCACCACCCCATTGTCTGTGTCTATGGGTTATGCATATGCATACAAGTTCATTGGTTGATCTCTTCCCACCCTCCCTCCCCTACCTTCCCTCTGAGGTTCAATAGTCTGTTCATGCTTCTATGACTCTGGGTCTATTTTTGATCACCGATTTATTTGGTTCATTAGATTTCACATATGAGTGAGATCATGTGATACTTATCTTTCTCTGACTGGCTTATTTTGCTCAGCATAATACTCTCCAGGTCCATCCATGCTGTTGCAAATGGTAAGAGTTCTTTATTTTTTACAGCCACATAGTAGTCCATTGTGCAGATGTACCACAGTTTTTTAATCCAATCATCTTAGGCTGTTTCCAAGTCTTAGCTATTATAAATTGTGCTGCTATTAACATAAGGGTGCATATATTCTTTCTGAGTGTTTCAGGTTTCTTATGATATATTTCTAGAAGTGGGTAGATTGGGTCAAATGGAAGTTTCATTTTTAATTTTTTGAGAAAACTCCATACTGTTTTCCACAGTGACTGCACCAATCTGCATTTCCACCAGCAGTATACTAGAGTTTTCCATCTTATTTTGTTCACCTATTAACTAAGAATGATTTTCACCATTTTGAATGGTTGAAAAAAATCAAGAGTACTTTGTGATGTGAAAAATTATATGAAATTCAAATTTCTATGTCCATAAATAATTTTATTAGAATACATCCATGCTCATTATTTATATATTTATGTGGCTGCTTTTGCAGTACAAGGACAACACTGAGTAGTTGCAGCAGGACCATGTTGCTCACAAAGCCTAAAACAATTACTATCTGGCCCTTTTCAGAAAAAGTTTGAGGACCCCTGTCCTATTCATCCATTTAACCAATATTTATTGAACAGCAACTGTGCATTAGGTGCTGTTCTAAGTGTTTGGAAAATAGAAAGATGAAAAAGGCACATAGTTCCTACCCTCAAGGAGATTACAATCTTTCAATGGTGATAAATTAATGCCATTTTAATGGTGTTTGAAAGTTTCAAATCCAATTTTTATCATACGGCAATGGACCCTCTCTGCACTGCATGCCCCTTACATATTTTCCAGAAAAATAAAACTAAAATTTTATGTGTGTATGTGGACTATTCACAATTGCACACCTCATAAGTAATAAAGTGGAATCTAGAATCCCAGGCTTGTGATGCCAGCCAATTGCACCATCTCACATCCCTCATATCAGTAAAAAAAGGGATGATATATTGAATTATGAGGTCTATGTGAGTATTGAAAAAGATAATTTGAATGAATTTTTAAATGAGTAAACTTTTAAAGCTATCAAAATTATACAAATGCAAAAAAGTATACTATTACAAAGTAATCAGAAAGAAGGTCATATGGACAATTAATAAATGACAATGTGCAAAGTGTCACTGTACAAAGAAATTGCTACAGTGACCCATTTTGCAAAGATCACAGTTCAATGAGGGTATCAAGGAAAATTTCATGAAGAGGACAAGCTAGAAGGATGAATTAGCAAGGCTTTATTAAGGGATAAATAAAAGGATCAATACACTGTTTATGATTTCATTTAGAAAAATGTTGAAGTTATTCCTTCCTCAAAACCATTCTTCTAGCTCCCAGTGTTTGGTTTCAGTTTATTTATAGAATTATATGAAAATTAAAATATATGCAACCATAGGCCACCTCTGTTAGTATGTAGAGACCAGACAGAATAGGCTGCCACTTCATCCCCTGACACATGGGAGGTACTAATCACTTGATTACTACACTTCTTCCTGGAAGGCAAGACCAGCCTGGAAATCATTTTCCCCATAGCTCCTCAAGCAGTACCATATAAGTTAAAACCTGTGTGACAGCTTTGGACATTAAGAAATAAAACAGTTAACATCATATTATACTTCAGAAGAATTTGTTTAAAAAATGTGTTATTATTGGAGCCAAGATAGTGGCCAACAGGATGGCAGGCTGCAAGATAGTATGTGAGTGAGAGAGCGAAAGGAGAATGCATGGACGTGCAGGGAGTGTCTGTGTTTGTGAGTGAGGGACAGCTATATCCCACGGGACTGTTGGAGACTGGTGGACCAGGCTCCCCTGGCAGGGCAGCCTCTATTACTGATGAAATCTCTCCTGGAGAAGACAGCTCTGCTGCAGAGACTGTGCCATGTTGAAGGGGAGAGAGGCTGTGATCAGAAGCCCAGCCTTACCTTCAACCAGGGAGACCTTGGATACCTCCCGAGACCCTACAACCACAACACCCAGGGACCAGCTGCCTCAGCTGCGAACCCACGAACACCGAGACTCCAGCCTCCCAGGCTGCAGTCATCTAAAAAGTTTGTTCAGGAGGAGACAAAGCGGTGAAGAATATGTGTATGGACCCTGCGCCTTCTCACAGAGCAGATATAAGGAACAGCTGAATCGAATAACACCCACCTAAAATTGGTGAATTAAACACAGCTGGTGAGGCAATCCTTGGACGGAAAGGTCAGAGATCTCCTGGAGAAAGCTCTGCCTCCTCATATTCAGCTGGGTGTTTGTTGTTTGGGTATTTGTTGTTTGCATTTTTGAATAAGTTGTTGTTTGTTGTTTTCATTTTTTTGGATTAGCTGTTGTTTTTTTGGAATTTTCTCCCCATATACATATATTTCCCCCCTTCTTTTTTCTTCTCTTTCTTTTCTCTCTTACATTTTTTCCCTTTTTCTCAATATCATTTTTGCACTCTTTTCTCTCCCCGAGTTCTCTTTTCTTTGGTGGTCACCTTTGTTTCGGGTTATTGGTATTGTGAATATATTTGTGTTTGGTGCCCTGTGCATTATGTTGTGGCATGTTGTATCTTGTGCCATTAAGTCAACACAGCAGAGAGAGAGCTACATAACCAGACACCCTGAGAGGAGCAAACATGGAGAGACAAAGAACAGCCCCCATATAAAAGAAAAGGAGGAATCACCTGAAAAGGAAGTAAATTAAATGGAGGCAAGAAATACGTCAGAGAAAGAATTCAGAGCAATAGTCATAAGGATGCTGAAAAGGATGGAAGACAAATTCAACAATATGTGTAAGAATCAAGAGGAAATGAAGAAGAACCAAGAAGAAATGAAAAATGACATTGCTGAAATAAAGAACAAAATAGAAAGCATCAACAGTAGACTAGAAGAAGTGGAGGACTGCATCAGTGAGCTAGAAGACAAGGCAGGAAAAACTACCTAAGCAGATCAGCAACTGGAATAAAAAGTTAAAAAACAGGAGGAGAGCCTAAGGGAACTTTGGGACAACATGAAATTAAACAACATCTGCATAATAAGGGTGCCAGAAGGAGAGGAAACTGAGCAAGGAATAAAAACCCATTTGAAGAAATAATGACAGAAAACATCCCTGATATCGGGAAGAAGAAAAAACTCACACAAGTCCAATAAGCACACAGAGTCTCAAACAATATGAACCCCAAAAGACTGACACCTTATAATTAAATTGGCAAATACCAATGACAAAGTAAGAATCTTAAAGGCTGACAGAGAGAGACAGAAAGTTACCTACAAGGGATCTCCCATTAGACTATCGACTGATGTTTCAACAGCAACACATCAGGTGAGAAGGGAATGGAAAGTTATATACAAAGTCATGCAAAACAAGGGTCTGAATTCAAGTATACTGTACCCAGCAAGGCTATCAATAAAAAGTTGAGGGTGAAATCAGGTGCTTCACAGACAAAAGAGGACTAGGGGAATTTATTACCACCAAACCAGTAATGCAAGAAATTATAAAGGGACTGCTGTAAAAAGAAGAAATAGGAAGGGAAGAAGGAACACAGGAATAAAGAATAAAAATGGTAACAAACAATTACCTATCAATAATAACTTTAGATGTAAATGGATTAAATGCCCCAATCAAAAGACATAGGGTGCCTGAGTGGATAAGAAAACATGACCCATATATCTGCCATCCACCTCAGAACAACAGACTCACACAGACTGATGGTGAATGGATGGGAAAAGGTTTTTCAGGTGAATAGAAATGAAAAAAAAAAGCTGGGGTAGCAATACTTATACCTGACAAATTAGACCTCAAAGTGAAGATCATAACAAGAGATAAGGAAGGCCACTTCATAATACTAAAGGGAGCAATTAAACAAGAAGTTGTAATTCTGGTAAATAATATATGCACCCAATACAGGAGCACCCAAATACATAAAAAACTTCTGGAAGATATCAAAGGAGAGATTGAGAGCAATACAGTCATAGTAGGGGACTTTAATACCCCACTAACACCACTGGATAAATCCTCTAAACAAAAAATCAGCAAAGAAGCATCAATTCTAAATGACTCAGTAGATCAGATGGAATTAATTGACATCTTCAGAACATTTCACTCCAAAACTACAGATTATACATTCTTCTCAAGTGCACATGGGTCATTTTCAAAGGTAGACCACATGTGGAATCACAGGTAAAGTCTCTTCAAATTTAAGAAGATAGAAATCATATTACGCATCTTCTCACATCACAATGGCATAAAAGTAGAAATCAACTACAATAAAAACAATGAAAAAAATCAAACACCTGGAGGATAAATAGCATGCTATTAAACAATGATTGGGTTACCAAAGAGATCAAAGAAGAAATAAAAAGCATTATGGCAACAAATGACAATGAAAACACAACAATCCAAAACCAATGGGACACAATGAATGCAGTCTTGAGAGGGAAGTTCATAACTCTAAAGGCCTACCTAAAAAAAACAACAAAAAAAAACAACAAGAAAAAATGGTAATAAATTATCTAACTACAGCACAAAGAGTTAGAAACAAAGGATCAAGAAAAGCCCAATGTAAGCAGGAGGAAATAATAAAGATCAGAGCAGAAATAAACAACATAGAGACCAAAACAAACAAACAAACAATACAAAAGATCAATAAAACCAAGAGCTGGTTCTTTGAAAGGATAAACAAGATTGATGAACCTCTAGCCATGCTCACCAAGAAGCAAAGAGAGAGGACCCAAATAAACAAAATCAGAAATGAAAGGGGTGAGGTAACAACCGATCCCATAGAAATGCAAAGGATTATGAAAAAAAAATACTATGAAAAACTCTATTCCAACAAAATGGGCAACCTAGATGAAATGGACATATTCTTAGAAAAATACAAGCTCCCAAAACTCAATCAGGAAGAATAAAAAAACCCTGAATAGGCCAATAACTACTGAAGAAATTGAAGCAGTGATCAAAAAATCTTCCAGCAAACAAAAGCCCTGGTCCGGAAGGTTTTACAGGGGAGTTCTACCAAGCATTCAAAGAAGAACAAAAACCTATCCTCAGACTATTCCAAAAAATTTAGGAGGAAGGCACACTTCCAAGCTCTTTCTATGAAGCCAGCATTACCCTAATCCCAAAACCAGATAAAGACAACACAATGAAAGAGAATTACAGGCTAATATCCTTGATGAACATAGATGCTAAAATCCTCAACAAAATTCTAGCAAATTGGATTCAGCATTACATTAGAAAGATCATAGACCAGTGATGGCGAACCTATGACACGAGTGTCAGAGGTGAAATGCAAACTCATTTTTTTGGTTGATTTTTCTTTGTTAAATGGCATTTAAATATATAAAATAAATATAAAAAATATAAATCTTTGTTTTACTATAGTTGCAAATATAAAAAAAATTCTATATGTGACACGGCACCAGAGTTAAGTTAGGGTTTTTCAAAATGCTGACACGCCAAGCTCAAAAGGTTCGCCATCACTGTCATAGACCATGACCAAGTGGGATTTATTCTGGAGATGGAAGGATGGTACAATATCCATAAATCAATAAATGTGATATATCACATAAACAAATTGAGAGACAAAAATCACATAATCAGATCAATTGATGCAGAAAAAGCATTTGACAAAATCCAACATCTTTTCTTGTTATAAACTCTCAGCAAAGCGGGAATAGAGGGATCATAACTCAACATAATAAAAGTCTTATATGACAAATGTACAGCCAATATCATACTCAATGGGCAAAAACTAAACTCATTTCCCCTGAGAATGGGAAGTAGACAGGGATGCCCACTTTCACCACTTCTGTTTGACATAGTACTGGAAGTGCTAGCCATGGTGATCAGACAAAAAGAAGAAATAAAAGGCATCCAAATTGGAAAAGAAGAAGTAAAACTGTCCTTATTTGCAGATGAAATGATACTATACATACAAAACCCCAAAGACTCCATAAAAAACTACTAGACCTAGTTAATGAATTTGGCAATGTAACAGGATACAAAATTAACACCCAGAAATCTATGGCCTTTTTATACACCAATAATGAACTCACAGAAAGAGAAACAAACAAACAAAAAATCCCATTTACCATTGCACCAAAAAAATTAAGATACATAGGAAAAAACGTAACTAAGGAGGTACAGACCTAAGCTCAGAAAACTACAAGATATTGAAAAAAGAGATAGAGGAAGACATAAACAAATGGAAGAACATACCATGTTCATGGATTGGTAGAGTCAACATCATTAAAATGTCCATATTACCCAAAGTAATATACTGATTCAATGCAATACCCATTAAAATACCATGGCATACTTCAAAGATCTAGAACAAACTCTCCAAAAATTCACCTGGAATAAAAAAAGACCAGCAATCCCGAGAAAGAAGAACAAAGTAAGAGGGATCACAATACCAGATATCAAGCTATATTACCAAGCCATGGTTCTCAAAACTGCCTAGTACTGGCACAAGAACAGATATATAGACCAATGAAACAGAACAGAGAACCCAGAAATCGACCCAAGCCATTATGCTCAATTAATATTTGACAAAGGAGGCAAGAGGATACAATGGATTCAATGCAGTCTCTTCAATAAGTGGTGCTGGGAAATTTGGTCAATACTTGCCAAAAAAAGAGAAAAAAAAGAAACTATATCACCAACTTACACCATACACAAAACAAACTCAAAATGGCTGAAGGACTTAAATGTAAGTCAGGAAACCATAAAAATCCTACAGGGCTTCATAGGCAGCAAAATAGCAGACATATGTCGTAGCAATATCTTTACCGACACAGCTCCTAGGGCAATGGAAACTAAAGAGAAAATAAACAAATGGTACTACATCAAAATAAAAAGCTTCTTTACAGCAAAAGAAACCATAAAAAACAACAACAAGAAAGCCCACTGCATGGGAGAACATGTTTGCCAATGCTGTCTCTGATAAGGGTTTAATCTCCAAAATTTACAGAGAACTCATATAACTTAACAAAAGGAAGATAAACGATCCAATAAAAAAATGGGCAAAGGACTTAAATAGACACTTTTCAAAAGAGGACATACAGAAGGCCGAGAGACATATGAAAACATGCTCAAAGTCACTAATCATCTGAGACATGCAAATCAAAACAACAGTGAGGTACCATCTCACACCTGTCAGAATGCCTATCATCAACAAATCAACAAATGACTAGTGCTGGCGAGGTTGTGGAGAAAAAGGAACCCTCCTGCACTGCTGGTGGGAATGCACACTGGTGCAGCCACTGTGAAAGACAGCATGGAGTTTCCTCAAAAAACTAAAAATGGAACTCCCGTTTGACCCAGTAATCCCAATTCTAAGAATATATCCCAAGAAACCAGAAACACCCATCAGAAAGGATATATGTACCCCTATGTTCATAGCAGCACAATTTACAATAGCTAAGATTTGGAAACAACCTAAGTGCCTGTCAGCAGATGAGTGGATTAAAAAACTGTGGTACTTTTACAGAGTGGAATACTACTCTGCTATAATAAAGAAGGAACTTTTACCATTTGCAACAGCATGGATGGAACTGGAGAGCATTATGCTAAGTGAAATAAGCTAGTGGGAGAAAGATAAATATCACATGATCTCACTCATATGTGGGATATAATGATCAACATAATTTGATGAACAAGAATATATCCAGAGACAAATGGCAAGGGGAGGGGGGGCGTTAGAGAGCAACCAAAGGACTTGTATGCACGCATATTAGTGTAACCAATGGACACAGACACTGGGGTCGTAGGGGCTTGCCTGGGGTGGGAATAGCTTTGCGGGGGGGGGGGGGGGGGGCTAGTGGGAAAAAAGGAGACATATGTAAAACTTTGGATAATAAATAAATTAAAAATATGTGTTATGATTGAGTGCAATTTCCCTGGGAATGTACCAGTTGGTTCAATTTGGTCTATTTGTAGAGTGTGAAATTATTTCCAACTAGATGCCCGGTGCACGAATTCGTGCACCAGTGGGGTCCATTGGCCTGGCCTGCAGGATCAGGCCGAAACTGGCTCTCCAACATCCCCCGAGGGGTCCTGGTTTGAAAGAGAGTGCAGGCCAGGGCGAGGGACACCATCAGTGCACGATTGGGGCTGGGGAGGAATCTGGGATGTTGGCAAGCTAGGGAGGGACCTTGGGCAGGCTCCAGGGTGTGTCCAGCCTGTCTCACTCAGTCCCGATCTGCTGGACCCCAGCAGCAACCTAACCTACCGGTCGGAGCATCTGCTCCCTAGTGGTCAGTGCATGTCATAATGACTGGTCAAATGATCGACTGCCCGCTGGTGGCCAGTGCACATCATAGCAATCAGTTGAGAGTGGTCTTAGCATATCGTTAGCATATTATGCTTTGATTGGTTGAACCAACAACTGACAACTGGACACAGCATATTAGGCTTTTATTATATACTAGGGGCCCGGTGCACGAAATTCGTGCACTGGGTGTGTGTGTGTATGTGGGGGGAGTGTCCCTCAGCCCAGCCTGCCCCCTCTCACATACTGGGAGCCCTCAGGCGTTGACCCCCATCACCCTCCAATCGCAGGATCGGCCCCTTGCCCAGGCCTGACGCCTCTGCCAGAGGCGTCAGGCCTGGTCAGGGGACCCTCATTTCCCCCCATCACTGGTTTTTCCCCCAGCCCAGGCCTGATGCCTCTGGCCCAGGCATCAGGCCTAGGCAGGGGACCCCCAGACCCCTTCAATTGCTGGCTCTGCCCCTTGCCCAGGCCTGATGCCTCAGCCAGAGGCGTAGACCCCCATCACCCTCCGATTGCCTGATCGGCCCCTTGCCCAGGTCTGACGCCTCCGCCAGAAGTGTCAGGCTTGGACAGGGGACCCCCATACCCCCCTATCACTGGCTCTGACCCCCGCCCAGGCCTGAGGCCTCTGGCCCAGGAATCATGCCTGGGCAGGGAACCCCCATCTCCCTCTGATCGCTTGCTCCACCCCCCGCCCAAGCCTGATGCCTCTGACCCAGGCTTCAGGCCTGGGCAAGGGGACCATCATATCCCTCCAATCCCCGGCTCCGCCCCCCACCCAGGCCTGATGCCTCGGCCAGAGGAGTTGACCCTCATCACCCTCCGATCACCAATCACCAGATCAGCCCCTTGACCAGGCCTGAGGCCTCCAGCAGAGGTGTCAGGCCTGGGCAGGGGACCCCCAGCTCCCTGCGGTTGCAGGCTCCACCCCTGCCCAAGCCTAACGCCCCAGGGCCACCTTTGCCCTGCTCCCCACCTCTTAGCTCCCCTCTGGGTTTCCGATCACTGTCAGTGGCAGGGAGCTTCTTCCTGCTTTCCCTTTTGCCTCCCTGCATTGTGCCTACATATGCAAATTAGCCGCCATCTTTGTTGGCATTTAACTGCCATCTTAGTTGGCAGTTAATTTGCATATAGCCCTGATTAGCCAATGAAAAGGGTAGTGCCGTACGCCAATTACCATTTTTCTCTTTTGTAGTGTAGAAGTTATGTGTACTCTTCACTACAAATGAATGATATACCCTGAGGCAGATTCTGACAGCAACTTCATGTTCAAGCTTGGAATGTATTGCATGATTATAATTACTCTACATTTAAAAGTAAATTTAGAAAACTATCATTATTCTATGAGACTGTCCTTGGATTTACTATTCTTTTCTATGTCCTCATCAGTATTTCTAATGGTAATTGGGATATTTTGACTCTTTTTTTCTTTCTTTTTTTCATTTACTCAATATATTATTATTTTTCTTTAAAAATTTATTGTTTTTTAAAATTTTATCTTTATTGTTGAATGTATTACAGATATCCCCTTTGTTTTTTTTCCCCATTGACCCCCTCCATCCTGCACCTGCCCCTCCCATGCCTTCACTCTTGTCTGTGTCCATGGGCTATGCATATATGCATATAAGGTCCCTAGTTAATCTCTCTCCTCCTACTCCCATCCCCCCTTCCATCTGAAATTCATTAGTCTGTTCCATGTTTCTATGTTTCTGGATCTGCTTTGTTTATCAATTTATATTGTTCACTAGATACCACATGGTAAGTGCATGTGATACTTATCTTTCTCTGACTGACTTATCTTGCTTAGCAAAATATTCTCCAGGTCCACCCATGCTGTTGCAAAAGGTAAGAGTTCTTTATTTTTTACAGCTGCACAGTATTTCATGGTGTAAATGCCAGAGCTTTTTCATCCATTCATCTACTGATGGGCACTTGGGATGTTTCCAAATCTTAGCTATTGTAAATTGCACTGCTATGAACATAAGGGTGCATTTATTCTTTCAAATTGGTGTTTCTTAGGATATATTCCTAGAAGTGGGATGAATGGGTCAAATGGGAGTTTCATTTTTAATTTTTCTTAGGAAACTCGATATTGTTTTCTTCAGAGGCTGCACCAGTCTGCATTCCCACCTGAAATGTACAAGAGTTCCTTTTTCTCTACATCCTCACCAGCACTTGTCATTTGTTGATTTATTGATGATAACCATTCTGACAGATATGAGGTGATACTTCATTGTTGTTTTAATTTCCATCTCTTGGATGATTAGTGACTTTGAGCATTTTTTCATATATCACTTGGCCTTCTATATTTCCACTTTGGAGAAGTGTCTATTTAGGTCCTTTGTCCATTTTTTAATTGGATTGTTTGTCTCCCATTTGTTAAGTTTTATAAATTCTTTTTAGATTTTGGAAATTAACCCCTTATCAGATGTATCATTGCCAAAATATTTGCCCATGCAGTGGGCTGTCTTTTCATGTTGTTCATGGTTTCTTTTGCTGTGCAGAAAATTTTTATTTTGATGTAGTCCCATTTGTTTATTTTCACCTTAGTTTCCTTTGCCCTAGGTCTAGGAGGTGTATCTGTAAACATATTGCTATGAGAGATGTATAATATTTTACTTTTCTAATTCACCTGGTTAAGCACAGTAGAAGAGGGCGTCCATATTGGGAATAGTTCATCATTCTTAACCAAACTAAAAGTGAGAATAATGATATGATCTAAAAAGTTCAAATATCCCATTAACTCTTTTTCCTAAAACACTGGAAGAAATTACTTCTATTAATCCAATTTATTATAACAGATTATTCCTTCTTCAAAAAAATCAAATATTTAATAAAATAATTAAAAATGAAGATTCAAATTCAATATACAAGTATCCTGTATTGTCCATTTATAATCTTATTCAAAATCACTGGTATCAAGGATTGGAGTAGTTACTTGATTGATGAAGAAAATTATAGTCTGCTTCATCCTCACCTTGCCTTTCATGCACCTCATGTGAAGTAAGCATTTTCAGTGAGTGAAGGCATGATTGTCACTGTATAAAAGTCTACACTTTTGCAGATAATCAAGAGATGTCTGTTTTCTGTAAAAATTCAAGTTATACAATATATTGGCTACATTACCAACAAACATTAAAATATTTTTGTTTATTCCTTTATCTGGAATGCATGCCACATTTTAATTAAGTTTTATTTAATAAATGAATAAGTCTACAGTAATATTTTCTTCCTTTTAAAATTTTTTTAATTGATTAAGTTATTACATGTGTGTCCTTATGCACACATTATCCCCACCCCCACCCCTCATACCCTCACCCCCCTGTTGTCTGTGTCCATTGGTTAGGCCTATATGCTTACATATAAGTCCTTTGGTTGATGTCTCCCCCTTACCCCAACTCTCCCCTACCTTCCTTCTGAGGTTTGACGGTCTGATTGATGCTTCTTTGTCTCTGGATCTGTTTTTGTTCATCAGTTTATGTTGTTCATTATATTTCACTAATGAGTGAGATCATGTGATATTTATCTTTCTCTGACTGGCTTATTTCACTTAGCATAATGCTCTCCAGTTCCATCCATGCTGTCACAAATGGTAAGAACTCCTTTTTTACCACCGTGTAGTATTCCATTGTGTAGATGTACCACAGTTTTCTAATCCACTCATCTGTTGATGGGCAATTAGCCTGTTTCCAAATCTTAGCTATGGTGAATTGTGTTGCTATGAACATAGGAGTGCATATGTCCTTTCTAATTGGTGTTTCTAGTTTCTTGGGATATATTCCTAGAAGTGGGATTACTGGATCAAATGGGAGTTCCATTTTTAGTTTTTTGAGGAAACTCCATACTGTTCTCCACAGTAGCTGCACCAGTCTGCATTCTCACCAGGATTGCACGAGGGTTCCTTTTTCTCCACATCCTCACCAGCACTTGTCGTTTGTTAATTTTTTGATGAGAGTCATTCTGACAGGTGTGAGATGGTACTGCATTGTTGGTTTGATTTGCATGTCTCAGATGATTAATGACTTTGAATATGATTTCATATGTCTTTTGGCCTTTCTTCTGTCTTCTTTCGAAAAGTATCTGTTTAGGTTCATTGCCCATTTTTTGATTGGGTTGTTTATCTTCCTTTTGTTAAGTTGTATTAGTTCCCTGTAAATGTTGGAGATTAAACCCTATTGGTGATAACATTTGCAAATATGTTCTCCCATTCAGTGGGGTTTCTTGTTGTTTTGTGGATGGTTTCCTTTGCTGTGTCAAAGCTTTTTATTTTGATGTAGTCCCATTTGTTCATTTTCTCTTTAGTTTCCAGTGCCCTAGGAGCAGTATCAGTGAAGAAATTGCTTCGGCATATGTCTGAGATTTTGCTGCCTGTGGATTCCTCTAGTATTTTTATGGTTTTCTGTCTTATGTTTAAGTCCTTTATTCATTTTGAGTTTATTTTTGTGTATGGTGTAAGTTGGTGGTCTAGTTTCATTTTTTTTGCATGTATCTGTCCAATTTTTTTAAAATTTCTTTATTGCTTAAGGTTTTACAAATGTGTCCTCATTTCCCATTAACCCCCAACCTCCATACACTGCCCCCACTCATGCTCTCATCCCCCTGTTGTCCATGTCTATTGGTTTGGCTTATATGCATGCATACAAGTCCTTTGGTTGATCTCTCCCCCTTACTCCCTTCCTTCCCTAGTTTCCCTCTGGGGATTGATAGTCTGATCATTGTTTCTCTGTCTTTGGATCTGTTCCTGTTCTTTAGTCTATGTTGTTCTTTATATTCCACAAATGAGTGAGATCATGTGGTATTTATCTTTCTCCCACTGGCTTATTTAGCTTAGCATGATGCTCTCCAGTTCCATCCATGCTGTTGCAAATGGTAATAATTCCTTCTTTTTTACTGCAGCATAGTATTCCATTGTGTAGATGTACCACAGTTTTCTAATCCACTTATCTGCTGATGGACACTTAGGCTGTTTCCAAATCTTAGCTAGGGTGAATTGTGCTTCTATGAACATAGGGGTGCATATATCCTTTCTGATTTGTGTTTATGGCTTCTTGGGATATATTCCTAGAAGTGGAATCACTGGGTCAAATAGGAGTTCCATTTTTAGTTTTTTGAGGAAACTCCATACTGTTCTCCACAGTGGATGCACCAGTCTGCATTCCCACCAGCAGTGCAGGAGGGTTCCTTTTTCTTCACATCCTCTCCAACACTTGTTGTTTGTTGATTTGTTGATGATAGCCATTATGACAGGTGTGAGATGATACTGCATTGTCGTTTTGATTTTCATCTCTCGTATAATTAGTGACTTTGAACACTTTTTTTTTTAAAGGAGAAAACGCTTTCCAATTTATTTTATAAAGCCAACATAACTCTGATACAAAAACCTCGTAAAGATATTACAAGTATGAACAATGAGAAGAAAAAAAAAACATCTACTAAGAAGTGCTCCTGGTGACTAAGCGGGCTCAGATAAAAAGCAGAGCCTAGCCATAACAAGACAAAAGGAAGACCACTTCATATATTAAAGGGATCAATACAACAAGAAGATATAACCCTGGTAAACATATATGCACCCAATGCAGGAGAACCCAAACACATAAAAAACTCCTGGAAGATATCAAAGGAGAGATTGGCAACAATACAATCATAGTAGGGGACTTTAATACACCACGGACATCACTGGATAAATCCTCTAGACAATCAGTAAAGAAACAGTGATCCTAAATGACTCACTAGATCAGATGGACTTAATTGACATCTTCAGAACACTTCACCCCAAAGCCACAGAATATATATTCCAATCAGATGCTCATGGGACATATTAAAAAAATAAACCACATATTGGGCCACAAGCAAAGTCTCCCCAAATTTAAAAAGATTGAAATCATACCAAGCATCTTCTCAGACCACAATGGCATAATATTAGATATAAAATACAATAAAAACAACCCAAAATACTCAAACACCTGGAAGCTGAATAGCATGCTATTAAATATTGATTGGGTTACCAAAAAGATCAGAGAAGAAATTAAAAACGTCCTGGAAACTAATGACAATGAAAACACAATGATGCAAAACCTACGGGACACAATGAAAGCAGTCCCGAGAGGGAAGTTTATAGCTCTACAGGCCTACCTCAAAAAACAAGAAAAAATGATAGTAAATCATCTAACTCTACAACTCAAAGAATAAGAAAGAGAGCAACAAGAAAACCCCAGAGTGAGCAGAAGGAAGAAGATAATAAAGATCAGAGCAAAAATAAATGACATAGAGACCAAAAAAACAATACAAAAGATCAATGAAACCAAGAGCTGGTTCTTTGAAAGGATAAACAAGATTGACAAACCTCTAGCCAGGCTCACCAAGATGCAAAGAGAGAGGACCCAAATAAACAAAATCAGAAACGATAGAGGCGAAATAACAACAGACCCCACAGAAATACAAATGATTGTTAAAAAATACTATGGACAACTCTACTCCAACAAACTAGAAAACTTGGAGGAAATGGACAAATTCCTAGAAAAATACAACCTTACAAAACTCAATCAGGAAGAATCTAAAAATCTCAATAGGCCAATAACTATGGAAGAAATTGAAGCAGTCAGCAAAAAGCTTCCAGCAAACAAAAGCACAGGACCATACGGCTTCATACGGGAGTTTTACCAAACATTCAAGGAAGAACTAAAACCTATCCTCCTCAGACTACTACAAAAAATTCAAGAGGAAGGAACACTTCCAAGCTCATTCTATGAAGCCAGCATCACCCTAATACCAAAACCAGGTAAAAACAACACAATGAAAGAGAATTACAGGCCAATATTCCTCATGAACATAGATGCCAAAATCCTCAACACGATCTTAGAAAATCGGATCCAGCAGTACATCAGAAAGATCATACACCATGACCAAGTAGGATTTATCCCAGGGATGCAAAGATGGTACAATATCCGCAAATCAATAAGCGTGATACATCAAATAAACAAATTGAAAGAAAAATACCACATGGTCATATCAATTGATGCAGAAAAAGCATTTGACAAAATCCAACACCCTTTTTTGATAAAAAATCTCAGCAAGGTGGGAATAGAAGGATCATGCCTCAACGTAATAAAAGCCATATATGACAGTCCCACAGCCAACATCATACTCAATGGGCAAAAACTAACACCATTTTCCCTAAGAACAGGAACAAGACAGGGATGCCCACTCTCACCACTCCTGTTCAACATAGTCCTGGAAGTATTAGCCATTGCAATTAGACAAGAAGAAGAAATAAAAGGCATCCAAATTGGAAAAGAGGAAGTAAAACTGTCCTTATTTGCAGACAACATGATATTATACATACAAAACCCTAGAGACTCCATCAAAAAACTACTAGACTTAATACATGAATTTGGCAATGTAGCAGGATACAAAATTAACCCCAAGAAATCTGAGGCATTTCTATACACCAATACTGAACTTTCAGAAAGAGAGATTATAAAAACAATCCCATTTACCATCGCACCAAAAAAAAATTAAGATACCTAGGAATAAACTTAACTAAAGAGGTAAAAGACCTCTACTCAGAAAACTACAGGATGTTGAAAAAAGAGATAGAGGAACACATAAACAGATGGAAGAAAATACCGTGTTCATGGATTGGTAGAATCAACATCATTAAAATGTCCATACTACCCAAAGCAACCTATAAATTCAACGCACTTCCCATTAAAATACCAATGGCATACTTCACAGATCTAGAATGAACTCTCCAAAAATTCATCTGGAATAAAAAAAGACCCCGAATAGCTGCAGCAATCCTGAGAAAGAACAAAGTAGGTGGGATCTCAATACCAGATATCAAGCTGTATTACAAAGCCACTGTTCTCAAAACTTCCTGGTACTGGCACAAGAACAGACATATAGATCAATGGAATAGAATAAAGAGCCCAGAAATCGACCTGAACCAATATGCTCAATTAATATTTGACGAAGGAGGGTAGAACATACAATGGAGCCAAGATAGTCCCTTCAATAAATGGTGTTGGGAAAATTGGACAGATATATGCAAGAAAATGAAACTAGACCACCAACTTGCACCATACACAAGAATAAACTCAAAATGGATACAGGACTTAAATGTACGACGGGAAACCATAAAAATTCTAGAAGAATCCAAAGGCAACAAAATCTCAGACATATGCTGAAGCAATTTCTTCACTGATACAGCTCCTAGGGCACTTGAAACTAAAGAGATAATGAACCAATGGGACTACATCAAAGTAAAAAGCTTCTGCACAGCAAAAGAAACCATCAACAAAACAACAAGAAAACCCACTGCGTGGGAAAACATATTTGCCAACGTCATATCTGATAAGGGCCTAATCTCCAAAATTTATAGGGAAGTCATACAACTTAACAAAAGGAAGATAAACAATCCAATCAAAAAAATGAGGAAAGTATCTAAATAGACACCTCTCAAAAGAGGACATTCAGAAAGCCAAGAGACATATGAAAACATGCTCAAAGTCACTAATCATCTGAGAGATGCAAGTAAAAACAACGAGGTACCATCTCACACCTGTCAGACTGGCTATCATCAACAAATCAACAAATGACAAGTGCTGGAGAGGATGTGGAGAAAAAGGAACACTCGTGCACTTCTGGTGGGAATGTAGACTGGTGCAGCCACTATGGAAGACAGTATGGAGTTTCCTCAAAAAACTAAAAATGGAACTCCCATTTGTCCCTGTGATCCCACTTCTAGGAATACATCCCAAGAAACCAAAAACACCAATCTGAACGGATATTTGCACCTATATCTTCATAGTAGCACAATTCACCATAGCTAAGATCTGGAAACAGCCTAAGTGCCCATCAGTAGATGAATGGATTAGAAAACTGTGGTACATCTACATGATGGAATACTATGCTGCTGTAAAAAAGAAGGAACTCTTACCATTTGAAATGGCATGGATGGAACTGGAGAGTATTATGCTAAGTGAAATAAGCCAATCAATGAAGGAAAAATACCACATGATCTCACCCATTCATGGATAATAAAGACCATTATAAACTTATGAACAAGAATAGATACAGAGGCAGAGCCGCCTCAAACTGATTGTCAAACTGCAGCGGGAAGGCCAGGGAGTTTGGGGGGCAGGAGGGTGAGGGGTAAGAGATCAACCGAAGGACTTGTATGCATGCATTTAAGCATAACCAATGGACATAAGGCACTGGGGTGTAGGGGAGGCCAGGGGATTGTCAAGGGCAGGGGTAAAAAAAAAGGACACATATGTAATACCCTTTGTAATACTTTAAGCAATAAAAAAAGAAATAAACATAAGTACATGTATGCATATAAGCAAAACCAATGTACACAGACAATGGGGGGTGGTGAATGCCAAGACGGGGGGAAAGGGGCAAGCTGGAACAGGACACTGCAATGAAAAGTGGACATATGTAATACTTTCAACAATAAAGAATTAAAAATGTAAAATAAAAAAAAAGCAGAGCCTAGTAGTTATTTCTGCACTGGGGCCTCTCACATAAACTGCTCTTCAGGGAGAAGCCATTGCTGAGCTGCCTGCCTCAGTGCTGAACTAACTGCCTGCACTATCTTGAGCATGTTTTCATATGTCTTTCGGCCTTCTGTATGTCCCCTTTTGAAAAGTGTCTATTTAGGTCCGTTGCGCATTTTTTTTGATTGGATTGTTTATCTTTCTTTTGTTAAGTTGCATGTGTTCCCTGTAAATATTGGAGATTAAACCCTTATTGGTGATATCATTGGCAAATATGTTCTCCCATGCAGTGGGCTTTCTTGTTGTTTTGATGATGGTTATCTTTGCTGTACAAAAGCTTTTTATTTTGATGTAGTCCCATTTGTTTATTTTCTCTTTAATTTCCATTGCCCTAGGAGCAGTATCAGAGAAGAAATTCTTTTGGCATATGTTTGCGATTTCATTGCCTGTGGATTCCTCTAGTATGTTTATGGTTTCCCATCTTACGTTTAAGTCCTTTATCTATTTTGAGTTTATTTTTGTGTATGGTGTGAGTTGGTGGTCTAGTTTCATCTTTTTGCATGTATCTGTCCAATTTTCCCAACACCATTTATTGAAGAGCCTGTCTTGACTCCATTGTATGCTCTTGCCTCCTTTGTCAAATATTAATTGGGCATAGTGTTTTGGGTTGATTTCTGGGTTCTCTATTTTATTCCATTGATATATGTGTCTGTTCTTGTGCCAGTACCAAGCTGTTTTGATAACAGTGGATTTGTAATACAGCTTTATATTTGGTATTGAGATCCCACCTACTTTGTTCTTCTTTCTCAGGATTGCTACAGCTATTTGGGGTCTTTTTTTATTCCAGATGAATTTTTGGAAAGTTTGTTCTAGGTCTGTGAAATATGCCGTTGGTATTTTAATGGGGAGTGCATTGAATCTATAGATTGCTTTGGGTAGTATGGACATCTTGATGATGCTGATTCTACCAATCCATTATGTTCTTCCATCTGTTTATGTGTTCCTCTATCTCCTTTTTTCAGTGCCTATAGTTTTTCGCATATAGGTCTTTTACCTCCTTAGTCAAGTTTACTCCTAGGTATCTTAATTTTTTTGGTGCGATCGTAAATGGGATTGCTTTTTTAGTCTCTCTTTCTGTAAGTTCATTATTGGTGTATAGAAATGCCATAGATTTCTTGGTGTTAATTTTGTATCCTGCTACACTGCCAAATTCATTAATTAAATCTAAAAATTTTCTGATGGAGTCTTTAGGGTTTTCTATGTACAGTATCATATCATCTACGAATAAGGATAGTTTTACTTCTTTTTTTCCCCAATTTGTTTGCCTTTTATTTCTTCTTCTTTTCTGATCACAATGGCTAGTACTTCCAATACTATGTTGAACAGGAGTAGTGAGAGTGGGCATCCCTGTCTTGTTCCTGTTCTTAGGGGAAATGGTTTTAGTTTTTGCCCATTGCGTATGATGTCGGCTGTGGGTTTGTCATATATGACTTTTATTATGTTGAGGTATGATCCTTCTATTCCCACCTTGTTGAAAGTTTTTAGAAGAAAGGGTGTTGGATTTTGTCAAATGCTTTTTCTGCATCAATTGATATGAATATGTGATTTTTATCTCTCAATTTGTTTATGTGATGTATCATGTTTATTGATTTGCGGATATTGTGCCATCCTTGCATCCCCGGGATAAATCCTACTTGGTCATGGTGTGTGATCTTTCTGATATACTGCTGATCTGATTTGCTACAATTTTGTTGAGGATTTTGGCATCTATTTCGTGAGGGCTATTGGCCTATAATTCTCTTTCATTGTGTTGTCTTTATCTGGTTTTAGTATTAAGGTGATGCTGGCTTCATAGAATGTGCTTGGAAGTGTTTCTTCTTCTTGAATTGTTTAGAATAGTCTGAGTAGGATAGGTTTTATTTATTTATTTACTTATTTATTTTTATTTTTTATTTTTAAATATATTTTATTGATTTCTTACAGAGAGGAAGGGAGAGGGATAGAGAGTTAGAAACATCGACGGGAGAGAAACATCGATCAGCTGCCTCCTGCACACCCCCTTACTGGGGATGTGCCCGCAACCAAGGTACATGCCCTTGACCAGAATCGAACCTGGGACCCTCAGTCTGCAAGCCAATGCTCTATCCACTGAGCCAAACCTGTCAGGACTATTTCGTTTTTTAATATATTTTTTATATTGATTTTTTACAGAGAGGAATGAAGTGGGATAGAGAGTTAGAAACATCAATGAGTGAGAAACATCAGCTGCTTCCTGAACACCATTTACTGGGGATGTGCCCGCAACCAAGGTACATTCCCTTGACCGGAATCGAACCTGGAACCCTTCAGTCTGTAGGCCGATGCTCTATCCACTGAGCTAAACTGGTCAGGGCTAGGAGGATAGGTTTTAGTTCTGCCTTGAATGTTTGGTAAATCTCCCCTGTGAAGGCATCTGGCCCTGGGCTTTTGTTTGCTGGAAGCTTTTTGATGACTGCTTCAATTTCTTCCATAGTTATCAGCCCACTGAGACTCTTAGAATCTTTCTGATTGAGTTTTGGAGGGTTTTACTTTTCTAGGAATATATCCATTTCCTCCAGGTAGTCCAGTTTGTTGGAATAGAGCTGTCCATAGTATTTTTTTTTTTAACAATCTTTTGTATTTCTCTGGGGTCTGTTGTTATTTTGCCTCTTTCATTTCTGATTTTGTTTATTTGGGTCCTCTCTCTTTGCTTCTTGGTGAGCCTGGCTAGAGGTTCATCAATCTTGTTTATCCTTTCAAAGAACCAGCTCTTTGTTTCATTGATCTTCTGCATTGTTTTTTTGGTCTCTATGTCATTCAATTATGCTCTGATCTTTATTATCTCCTTTGTTCTGCTCACTCTGGGCTTTTCTTGTTGCTCTCTTTCTAATTCTTTGAGTTGTTGAGTTAGATGATTTATTACCATTTTTTTCTTGTTTTTTGAGGTAGGCCTGTAAAGCTATATATAAAGTTTCCTCTCAGGACAGCTTTCATTGTGTCCCATAGATTTGGGATTGTTGTGTTTTTATTGTCATTAGTTTCCAGGATGTTTTTAATTTCTTCTTTGATCTCTTTGATAACCCAATCATTGTTTAATAGCATGCTTCTCAGCTTCCAAGTGTTTGAATTTTTTGGGTTGTTTTTTATTGTAGTTTGTTTCTAATATTATGCCGTTGTGGTCTGAGAAAATGCTTGATATGATTTCAATCTTCTTGAATTTGGGAAGACTTTGCTTGTGACCCAATATGTGGTCTATTTTTCAGAATGCCCCATGTGCACTTGAGAAGAACGTATATTCTGTGGCTTTGGGGTGAAATGTTCTGAAGATGTCAATTAAGTCCATTTGATCTAGTGAGTCACTTAAGGCTTGCTGTTTCTTTGCTGATTTTTTTGTCTAGAGGATATATCCAGTGATGTCAGTGGTGTAGTAAAGTCCCCTAATATGATTGTATTGCTGTCAATCTCTCCCTTGATATCTTTCAGGAGTTTTTTTATGTATTTCGGTGCTCCTGCATTGGGTGCATATAAGTTTATCAGGGTTATATCCTCTTGTTGTATCGATCCCTTTAGTATTATGAAGTGGCCTTCCTTATCTCTTGTTATGGCCTTCACTTTGAGGTCTATTTTGTCTGATATAAGTATTGCTACCGCAGCTTTTCTTCAGTTCCATTTTCCTGAAAGATATTATTCCATCCCTTCACTTTCAGTCTGTTTGAGTCCATTATTCTCAGGTGGGTCTCTTGTAGACAGCAAATATATGGGTCATGTTTTTTTTGTTTGTTTGTTTTTTGTTTTTTTTTGTTTTTTTTTATCCATTCAGTCACTCAATGTCTTTTGATTGGAGCATTTAGTCCATTTACATTTAAAGTTATTATGGAAAGGCACTTGTTTGTAACCATTTTTATATTTTGTGCCTGTTTTCTTTGTTAGCTTTTTATTTCTTCTTTTTACACCAATCCCTTTAACATTTCTTGCATTGCTGGCTTGGTGGTGATAAACTCCCTTAGCCTTTTTTTTTTTTTGTCTGTGAAGCTTCTTATTTCCCCTTCAATTTTGAATGATAACCTTGCTGAATAGAGTATTCTTGGATTCAGTCTCTTGCTTAGCATCACTTTGTAAATTTCTGTCCATTCTTTTCTGGCATGATGTTTTTCTGTTGAGAAATTATTTGATAATCTAATGGGAGATGCCGTGTATGTAACTTTCTATCTCTCTCTTGCAGCCTTTAAGATTCTCTGTTTGTCCTGAACAATTGCCACAGTAATTATGATGTGTCTTGGTGTGGGTATTTTCAGGTTCATCTTGTTTGGGACTCTCTGTGCTTGTGTGACTTTTTTCTTCCCCACCTCAGGGAAGTTTTCTGATATTATTTCTTCAAATAGGTTTTCTAACACTTGTTCCTCTTCCTGTTGTTCTGGCACTCTTATTATTCATATATTGCTTCGTTTCCTGTTGTCCCATAGCTCCTTTAGGCTCTCCTCCTGTCTATTATTTTTCTCCTCCAATTGCAGTTCAGTTTGGGTGTGTTTTGCTTCCCTGTCTATAATTCGCTAATTTGGTCCTCCACTTCTCCTAGTCTACTGTTGAAACTTTCCATGGTGTTTTTTATTGCAGCTATATCACTCTTCATTTCTTCTTGATTCTTACATAAGTTATTTATTTTTTCATCCATTTATCTTTTTTTTAAATGAAATCTTTATTGTTCAGATTATTACATTTGTTCCTCTTTTTTCCCCCCATAACTCCCCTCCTCCCAGTTCCCGCCCCAACATCCACCCTCACTCCCCACCCACTGTCCTCATCCATAGGTGCATGATTTTTTGTCCAGTCTCTTCTCGCATCTCCCACACCCCTTTCTCCCCCAAGAATAGTCAGTCCATTCCCTTTCTATGTCCCTGATTCTATTATGATCACCAGATTATTTATTCACTTGATTCTTAGATTCACTTGTTGATAGATGCATGTTTGTTGTTCATAATTTGTATCTTTACCTTTTTCTTCTTCTTCCGCTTCTCAAAGGATACCTTTCAGCATTTCATATAATACTGGTTTGGTGGTGATGAACTCCTTTAGCTTTTCCTTATCTGTGAAGCTGTTTATCTGACCTTCAGTTCTGAATGATAGCTTTGCTGGATAAAGTAATCTTGGTTGTAGGTTCTTGGTATTCATCACTTTGAATATTTCTTGCCATCCCCTTCTGGCCTGCAAAGTTTCTGTTGAGAAATCAGCTGACAGTCGAATGGGTATTCCCTTGTAGGAAACTGAGTTTCTTTGTCTTGCTGCTTTTAAGATTCTCTCTTTATTTCAATTATGATGTGTCTTGGTGTGGTCCTCTTTGGATTCCTTTTGTTTGGGGTTCTCTGTGCTTCCTGGACCTGTAAGTCTATTTCTTTCACCAGGTGGGGGAAGTTTTCTGTAATTATTTCTTCAAATAGGTTTTCAATATCTTGCTCTCTCTCATCTTCTGGCACCCCTATAATTCTGATGTTGGTACGCTTGAAGCTGTCCCAGAGGCTCCTTACACTATCTTCGTATTTTCGGATTCTTTTTTCATTTTGCTTTTCTGGTTGGGTGTTTTTTGCTTCTTCGCATTTCAAATCTTTGCCTTGATTCTTGCGGTCCTCTGGTCTGCTGTTGGGAGTCTGTATAGTATTCGTTATTTCAGTCCGTGTATGCTTAATTTCTAGTTGGTTCTTTATCATAACATCAAGGGTCTCATTAATTTTCTTGAGGTTCTCACTACATTTATTGGCAGCTTCTAGACAGTTCTTAAGAGACCTTAAAAGTGTGGTTCTGAACTCAATATCCTCCATTGACAGTTTTGTCCTGTTTCTTTGTCTCCGCATTTTTTTATCTTTTCTTGGTACACCCCCTAGTGGTCTTTGTGCGAAGTCTTGTTGTAGTTAATCCTTGATTGTTGATGGCAATACCGGGGGTGATTTGACCTCCAGGCTAACTGGCTATGAGAGTCCACTGTGTCTGCAGTGGGAGAGCTTCTGTGCTGGATCTCTAGGGCGGTGCTAATCTAGCGTTTGCCTGAGGCTATCTGGCAAATGGCTCTGTGCAGGGCTTGGGAGGGGCAGGTCCCAGGGGATCTACAGGGGGGGCCAGAGCGAGCAGTTATGGCTGCTCTCAGTTCCGTCCCTAGGGGCTCTGCCTCTCAGAGTCCCAGCAACCGCTGCAAACCTCAGAGAGAAAGCTGCCTTCGAGTTCCGACCGAAGCCAGACAGTCCCACTTCTCCCGTTTGAGTCTGGGTCCCTAGAGACTCGCCCGGATCTGCAGCTCAGAGTCTGAAACTCCCTCCCGATTGAAAACAACAACCAATCCCTCTGCCGCCAGCCCGCTCCGCGCGCGCACTCCGCACCTGAGTATTTCACTTCAGCACTGCGCCTCCTCTGAGTCTGGGTATGATATTCTCTTTCCTCCTAGTTGTAGAATTTCCACTCAGCCAGCCTTCCTGTGATTCTGGATGATGTCCGTTCCATCTTTTTTTGTTGTTATTTTATTTTATTTTTTATTTTTTGTTTTTTTTAATTGCTTAAAGTATTACAAAGGGTATTACATATGTGCCTTTTTTCCCCCCGCACTTGACTATCCCCTGGCCTCCCCCACCCCCCAGCGTCCCATGTCCATTAGTTATGCATATATGCATGCATACAAGTCCTTCGGTTGATCTCTTATACCCTTCCCTCCTGCCCCCCAACTTTCCCCGGCCTTCCCACTGAGGTTTGACAATCTGTTTGAGGCAGCTCTGCCTCTGTATCTATTACTGTTCAAAAGTTTATAATGGTCTCTATTATCCATGAATGAGTGAGATCATGTGGTATTTTTCCTTTATTGACTGGCTTATTTCACTTAGCATAATGCTCTCCAGTTCCATCCATGCCGTTGCTAATGGTAGGAGTTCCTTCGTTTTTACAGCAGCATAGTATTCCATCGTGTAGATGTACCACAGTTTTCTAATCCATTCATCTACTGATGGGCACTTAGGCTGTTTCCAGATCTTAGCTAAGGTGAATTGTGCTGCTATGAACATATGGGTGCACATATCCTTTCTGATTGGTGTTTCTGGTTTCTTGGGAAATATTCCTAGAAGTGGGATCACAGGGTCAAATGGGAGTTCCATTTGTAGTTTTTTGAGGAAACTGCATACTGTCTTCCATAGTGGCTGCACCAGTCTGCATTCCCACCAGCAGTGCACAAGTGTTCCTTTTTCTCCACATCCTCTCCAGCACTTGTCGTTTGTTGATTTGTTGATGATAGCCAGTCTGACAGGTGTGAGATGATAGCTCATTGTTGTTTTGATTTGCATCTCTCGGATGAATAGTGACTTTGAGCATGTTTTCATATGTCTCTTGGCTTTCTGAATGTCCTCTTTTGAGAGGTGTCTATTTAGATACTTTCCTCATTTTTTTGATTGGATTGTTTATCTTCCTTTTGTTAAGTTGTATGACTTCCCTATAAATTTTGGAGATTAGGCCCTTATCAGATATGACATTGGCAAATATGTTTTCCCACACAGTGGGTTTTCTCGTTGTTTTGTTGATGGTTTCTTTTGCTGTGCAGAAGCTTTTTATTTTGAAGTAGTCCCATTTGTTCATTTTCTCTTTCGTTTCAAGTGCCCTAGGAACTGTATCAGTGAAGAAATTGCTTCGGCATATGTCTGAGATTTTGTTGCCTTTGGATTCTTCTAGAATTTTTATGGTTTCCTGTCGTACATTTAAGTCCTTTATCCATTTTGAGTTTATATTTGTGTATGGTGTAAGTTGGTGGTCTAGTTTCATTTTCTTGCATGTATCTGTCCAATTTTCCCAACACCATTTATTGAAGGGACTATCTTGGCTCCATTGTATGTTCTTGCCTCCTTTGTCAAATATTAACTGAGCATATTGGTTCGGGCCAATTTCTGGGCTCTCTATTCTATTCCATTGATCTATATGTCTGTTCTTGTGCCAGTACCAGGAAGTTTTGAGAACAGTGGCTTTGTAATACAGCTTGATATCTGGTATTGAGATCCCACCTACTTTGTTCTTTCTCAGGAGTGCTGCAGCTATTCGGGGTCTTTTTTTATTCCAGATGAATTTTTGGAGAGTTCGTTCTAGATATGTGAAGTATGCCATTGGTATTTTAATGGGAAGTGCGTTGAATTTATAGATTGCTTTGGGTAGTATGGACATTTTAATGATGTTGATTCTACCAATCCATGAACACGGTATGTTCTTCCATTTGTTTATGTCTTCCTCTATCTCTTTTTTCAACGTCCTGTCATTTTCTGAGTAGAGGTCTTTTACCTCTTTAGTTAAGTTTATACCTAGGTAGCTTAATTTCTTTGGTGCGATGGTAAATGGGATTGTTTTTATAATCCTCTTTCTGAAAGTTCAGTATTGGTGTATAGAAATGCCTCAGATTTCTTGGGGTTAATTTTGTATCCTGCTACATTGCCAAATTCATGTATTAAGTCTAGTAGTTTTTTGATGGAGTCTCTAGGGTTTTGTATGTATAATATCATGTTGTCTGCAAATAAGGACAGTTTTACTTCCTCTTTTCCAATTTGGATGCCTTTTAATTCTTCCTCTTGCCTAATTGCAATGGCTAACACTTCCAGGACTATGTTGAACAGGAGTGGTGAGAGTGGGCATCCCTGTCTTGTTCCTGTTCTTAGGGAAAATGGTGTTAGTTTTTGTCCATTGAGTATGATGTTGGCTGTGGGCCTGTCATATATGGCTTTTATTATGTTGAGGTATGATCCTTCTACTCCGACCTTGCTGAGAGTTTTTATCAAAAATGGGTGTTGGATTTTGTCAAACGCTTTTTCTGCATCAATTGATATGACCATGTGGTTTTTTTCTTTCAATTTGTTTATGTGATGTATCACATTTATTGATTTGCGGATATTGTACCATCCTTGCATCCCTGGGATAAATCCTACTTGGTCATGGTGTATGATCTTTCTGATGTACTGCTGGATCCGATTTTCTAAGATCGTGTTGAGGATTTTGGCATCTATGTTCATGAGCGATATTGGCCTGTAATTCTCTTTCATTGTGTTGTCTTTACC